>NC_072417.2:92395000-92480000 GCF_028858775.2 Pan troglodytes | reverse complement strand
CAGGCTAGGGAGGGATTCTGTCCAGGCGGCCTGCACTGCCCAGGCCGCGATCCCGTGCCTACTCCCTGCTGGGCGGATGAGAGGCCACCGGGGGCTGAAGCATGGCTGCCTGCCGAGTGACTCCCTAACCTCACTGCTTGCTGTGGGTCCAGGGCAGGCCCCGACGGGAGCCCTCCAGACCAGAAGCTGGCCACGGGGCTGCTCCTCCGAGGCTGAGGCAAAGCTTAGGCTAGTTAACATGCAGGGAGTGTTGCACTTGGAGAAATTTAGATGTATTTTTTGTGTGTGTGCATGTGTGCTTGCATGTAAATGTGGGTAGGTGCTGTCCTGATTGATGGCAATTAGCATTTTCTAACGGGAACAGATGTTCAGATTGCCAGGAGGCTGGTACCTAACGCCCACACTGCCATCTGTTCACTGGGCAGGGCCAGGGGAAGCAGCCCCGGCCCGTGGCCCTCCAGTCCTCCGTGGTGTGTACTTAACAGGATTGTGTGAGATTGTTTCTGGAGGGAAGAAAAATAATAATAAAGATGTTTTCAGGATTATAAATAGTTCATGCTGTTTATTATGGGATGGAGCTTTTCTCTGACGAGCAGCTCTGGTTTCTATGTGGCCTGAACAAAGGGAGCTCTGAATGGAATGCACAATGTCAGCTCCCGTGTCGGGGTGAGGGGAGGCCGCCTCGGGAAACCAAGGTCGTGGTACGTTTCATCGGCTCGAGGGTCTGAAGGCCAGAGGAGGAAGACACGAGGGAGGTGGAGAGAAGTCAGAGGGTTTAACTCGGGGTTTGCAGTCCTTCACTTCCACCTCACCTTCGGAAGGCTGAGCTCATAAACGGGAGACCCTTGGGTCCCCATGGCAGTGTGGCAGGTGGGGGCTCAGAGCTGGGGCCACCTCGTGGTTCCCCAGTTGCTAACTTGCCGAGCCTCACCCTCTTCACCTGTCAAATTGGGTTAGTGACCATCCGACTTCACTGAGCTTCTGCAGGGACTGAGGACTCATTCACAACAGGGCGAGCACTGTGCCAGCACGTTGCTGGCATCTGAGCGGCTGGGGCTGGCCTGTTCTCAGCTGTCCTCGGGGCCGCAGAGGGAAGGCCCTGGCCTCAGTGTGCCTGGCACCCTGCACTTCTTTCTGTGGCCAACCAAGGTGGCTCTTACGATGCTCCCAGCAGTGGCAGAAATGTATTCTCCTTCTTTTTCTTTTTTCCTTTTTGGCTTCTTAAGGCAAAACAGTTTGTTTGTTTGCTCATTTGCTATAAAAAGAGTTGCCTCCCTTCCTCCCTTCTCCTTGCCTCCCCCCGGCGTCTGCATCACGGCACGTTCCTCCAGCAGGCAGATGTCTGCGGGGGAATCTGTCGCCTGTCCTCGGGCCGCCCCGACAGATGTACTGGGCATCCTTCCTCTGTGGGCCGAGGTGCACGTGACACCTCTGTGTCCCTGCTCCGCCTTGATGGGCATCCTCCCCAAGTTGGCGGTATTGATGGACGGCACCTTGGGCAGGCACAAAGGCCCGTCCACGTAAACATTCCTCTCTTCTCCGGGCTGTCGCTAACATTTCCCCCAACGTCTTTCTGGGAATTTTCTCTGTCTGTCGGAAGAAGCTTGAAGGAGAGGAAATCGGCCAGTCTCCTTGGTGGTGAAGGGAGAGCGAACATTTCCTGATGTGCGCCCGTTTCGCAGAGCCCTCGCCACAGAGCACGAGGAGCTGGTGCACTCCTGCGTCTTCCCATCTGGATTTCCTGGTCTGGGTCCAGCAAAGCAGCAGTCAAGTTCCCCATCATTGGTGGTTGCCAAGGGCTTACGGTTAAGCCCAGGAGGAGTTTGTTTTTGCAGAGCAGCCCTAGGAAAGCTGTCATGGCTGCTACCAATGGTGGTGGAGGTGGCAGTGGCAGTGGCGGTGGTGGAGGTGGCAGTGGCGATGGTGGGGAGGTGGCAGTGGCGATGGTGGTGGTGGTGGCAGTGGTGATGGTGGTGGTGGTGGCAGTGGTGATGGTGGGGAGGTGGCAGTGGCAATGGTGGTGGCAGTGGCGATGGCGGTGGAGGTGGCAGTGGTGATGGCGGTGGAGGTGGCAGTGGTGATGGTGGCAGTGGCAGTGGCGATGGCGGTGGTGGCAATGGTGATGGCAATGGTGGTGGCAGTGGCAGTGGCGATGGTGGTGGAGGTGGCAGTGGTGATGGTGGCAGTGGCAGTGGCGATGGCGGTGGTGGCAATGGTGATGGCAATGGTGGTGGCAGTGGCAGTGGCAATGGTGGTGGAGGTGGCAGTGGTGATGGGGAGGTGGCAGTGGCGATGGTGGTGGTGGCAGTGGTGATGGCGGTGGAGGTGGCAGTGGTGATGGTGGCGATGGTGAGGTGGCAGTGGCAGTGGAGATGGTGGAGGTGGCAGTGGCGATGGCGGTGGCGATGGTGGAGGTGGCAGTGGCGGTGGAGGTGGCAGTGGTGATGGCAGTGGCAGTGGTGATGGCGGTGGAGGTGGCAGTGGCGATGGTGGTGGCGGTGGCAGTGGCAGTGGCGATGGCGGTGGAGGTGGCAGTGGCAATGGCAGTGGAGGTGGCGGTGGCGATGGTGGAGGTGGCAGTGGCAGTGGCGGTGGTGATGGCAGTGGCGATGGCGGTGGAGGTGGCAGTGGTGATGTCGGTGGAGGTGGCAGTGGCGATGGCGGTGGAGGTGGCAATGGTGGTGGAGGTGGCAGTGGCAACAGGGCAATCGAACAATGCTAAAAGAGGCTTCTCTTGCTTTCTCTCCTCCACCTTGGAATGGGCTTGGGCTGAGAGTGTCCCAGAAGAAGTAAATGTGAGGTAACCCCTGTGTCTGGGCTGGAGATGCTCTATGTGAGCTTTCAATATGGCAGCTAATGGGTTGGAAAGATAGACGTGTGTGTAGTCATTTCCCCAGTTTTATAATTCCGTATCTGGGACTTTATTTCATCTTTACGTCTTGCTTCTTTCTCTCCAGAAGCCATTTTTACTTTATATCAGGACTTCTCAACCTCAGCACTAGTGATGTTCTGGGCTGTAGGACACTGAGCAGGATCCCTAACTTCTGTCTACTGGAGGCAGTAGCAATCCCCCCACTGAGTAGTAACAACCAATAATGTCTCCTGGCATTTGTCTCATGTCCCCTGGGGAGCAACACTTGCCCCCAGTTGAGAGCCACTGTTAATTTATTCTTGAGTGACTTCATTTCTAACATCTAACGTTGAGGGCTAACTGTGCGTAAGACACCGTCTATGCCTTCCTAAGCATTGAATCCATGTAATGCTCCATGACTTTTCTTTTAATCATTCTTTCCACTCTACAGAAGAGAAATCTGCAGTCCAGCAGTGTTAGAGAACTTGCCCAAGGTCACACCATTAGTGCCTTGGTGGCAGAGCTGGGAGTCAGGCTCAGGCAGCCTGTGCATCTTATCGTTACATCGTTCATGCATCTCATGAGTGTTTGTCGGCCACGTACTATTTGCGGGGCACTGTCTTAGGAGCTTGGTACTCATTGATGGATAGAGATAGAAATACCTACCCTCATAGAACTTGTGTTCTAGAGAGAGAGGCAGACACTGAACACATCCATAAATTGTACAGTTTGTTAGCAGGTTAATTTTCTAGGGCTACCAGAACAAATTACCAAAATCTAGGTGGCTTAGAACAACAGAAATGTAATCTCTCACAATTCTGGAGGCCAGAAGTGAGAAATCAAGGTGCCCGTTGGCAGGACTGGTTCCTTCTGGAGGCTTTGAGGAAGAACTTCCCTTGCCCCTTGCACCTTCTGGGGGTTGCTGGCCACCCATGGCGTTCCTCAGCCTGTGTCTGCATCCCTCCAGCCTCTACCTCTGTCTCACATGGCCTTCTCCTCTGTGTCTCTGTCCAAATCCCCATCTTTTTCTTATAAACATGCCAGTCATTGGATTGGAGGCCCATCCTAAATCCAGGACAATTTCGTTTCAAGAGCTTTGACAAATGACATCTGTGCAGACCCTGTTTCCGAATAAGGTCATTTCTGAGGTTCTGGGTATATCTGAGTTCTGGGCGTCCACTGTTCAACCCACTGCAGTAAGCGATGCTCACCATGGGGAAATGGGCAGTGTGCCGAGACCCTGTGCTCAGCAGGGCTGGGGACACTTCACAAGGCATAGAAAGGATAAGATGTAGTCTATAATTGTTAAAATGGTATAGTTCCACCTACAAATGCTGTTGGAGTTCAAAGAAGGCGGAAATGGTTGGAGATGCAATCTCTCCATCTTCCTCCTCCTTCCCAGCTGTTCAACTCACTGTCCCAGGGAGAATGGAAGACTTGGGTGGTGGTATTCAGAAGCAGAACAGAAAGAATGTGAATGAGAAGAGAATATTTCTCTGTGACAGCCAGAGGTCCTCATGGGCTGAGTTCTCATGACTCACCATCTTTTATTCATTCCTCATTGAATCCTGGGCCTTCAGTGGTATTTGTGAAATGAAAGGATGTGTTAGTCATCACGCTGGGTCCTCAGGATCCCAGATGAATGTAATGTGTACCCCCAACAACCCCCTTGGGGAGCTTGCCATTTCATGGAGGAGACAGATAGGTTACAGTTTATGCATCCTTTGCAGTGAGGCAGAACAAACACTTTGGGGGCCCAGTGGAAAGGCTTTTGAGTGGGTTTTGAAGCATGCACAGAAGTTTTCTGGGAAGAACTGGTGAGCATGGAACTGCACACAGAGCAAAGGCATGGAGGTTTAAAAAAAAAGACACTGTTTTAGTCCATTCTGTGTTGCTGTAATAGAATACTACAGACTGGGTAATTTGTAAATGATAGACATTTACTTGGTCCTTGCTTCTAGAGGTTGGGAAGGCCAAGAACATGGCCCTGGCATCTGGTGCAGGTCTGCATCCTCCCATGGTGGAAAGTGGAAGGGCAAAAGAGCATGAGCAAGAGGGAGCTGAACTCACTTTTATAACAAACCCACCCTCGTGATAATGAACCCACTCCCACAATAACTACCTTAATCTATTCATGAGGGAAGACTCTCATGACCTCATTACCTTTGTTAGGCCCCACTTCTCAACATCCTGTGGCAGGAATAAGTTTTCAACACGTGAACTTCAGGGGACATATTTAAACCATCATAGCCTGGCTTATGTAAGTGCAGCAAGAGAGCTCAGAGTGGCTGGGGCATGGGGCTTGAGGCTGAGGGCGTGGCCCTAGCTGGCACGGTCCTGCGAGCTCTGCCTGCCAGGAGGGAGAGCTAGACCTGATGAGCTTGATTCTGGGGAGCTGACTGTGGTGGGAGTGTGGTGGACGGTAGACTGGAAGCCTTTTAGGAAGCTGCTGCTGGAGTTGAGGTAGAGAGGACAAAACTCAGAACTCACCTGGGAGCAGAAGAGTCAGAGAGGGGCCCATTTTTTTTAATGAGGTAAAATTGTACATAACATAACATGAACTATTAATTGATTCAAAGTGTGCGATTCAGTGGTATTCAGTACATTGAGAATATTGTGCAACCATCATCTGTGTCAAGTTCTAGAACACTGCCATCATCCCAGAAGGAGATCCTGTACTCATTAGCAGCCTCTCCCCATCCCCTCCCGCAGCCCTTGGCAACTGCCCCTCTGCATTCTGTCTCTGTGGATTTGCCTGTTCTGAGTGTTTCGTAGAAATGGAGTGAAACCTGCCCTTCTGCAGCACATTGCAGCACCTGTCCCTGCCTCATTCCTTTTTGCAGCTGAGTAATCTTCCGCTGCTTGCACCTACCATTGAGTTTATCCATTCAACCGTCAAGGGACGTTTGACTATTGACTATTCGAGTCACACAATAGACATGTGGGACTATTTTCTGAAGATTTCTGGTGCTCAAAATGTGTTTGTAGAATGAGGAAATGAAACAGTAACCCTGAATCCCATAACCCTCACTCTTAAATCCCCTCTCCCCCAACCTCACCATCATCGTCTCTGTGTCCCACCTGCAAGGAACAGGTGTGTTCCAATACCTGCCATTGTGTCAAGGGACCTTATTCTTAGCCTTTAAGAAGGTGGCCAGTGTTGAGGGTGGCCTGGAAGTCTCTAGGATTGGTGGGGGTGGGGGTGGTGGACTTGACCTCCAGGGGAACACAGCACTGCCCCGTGATTGCCTGGTTCCTCGCCTGGTGTCCTGCAGCCTGGAGTACCATCTGCTCCTTGGCATCCCCTTCCTCTGCCGGGCAGGACGTTGCCCAGTGCCGTCCACCCCACTGTGCTCTGTACCATCTGGTCACACTGGGTTCCCCAGGACTCCCCACTTCTTGGAGAAAAATGAAGTCCAGCCTTGGAGGGTGGGTGGAGGGAAGAGAGTCCTGAACGCTCTGCACATCCGCCCCTGCCCTCCAGCCTCTCCAGCGCCTCCCACATGGCCAGCACCAGCTGGTGGAAGAGCAGCAGCTCTCTCTGCTTCCAGAGCCTCGGAAGCTCCAGGGCCCCATAGAGGTGACGCTACGGCATTGCTGCTGTCCCTATGCACTCTGAGAGCCACCTGGGCCTGTGGGTCATGGCAGAAGAGGGACCTGGGGACCCTACTCTTGGGAGCAGCAGGCTGTGGAGTGCCTAGGGGAGGGGTTCTGTGTGCCTGGGCTGCAGAGCTGGTCAGATCTGGGTGCTGCAGAGACGATACAGACAGGGAGACCCTGAGAAGGATGAAGTGGGCACAGGTGGAGGCCTGGCAGCCCACGGCCATGCTTCACATTCTGCACAGGCAGGTGCCCCAGCTTCCTGTGCTTGCCATTAGATCCAGCCATGCTGCTTTGAGGGACAGAGAGAGGGAACAGTACCGGGGAACCAGAGATGGAGGGGAGTGTGAAGGCAGGAACAGGAGAGGAAGCTGGTGGCTGTTTCTCAGCTGGGCCTCCTGTGGCAGGGGCGAGGGCTTCAACATCTCGCTCCTTATTCTCTCCCTGATTTGCCACCCGGAGTCCCCGGACACCAGGAAATTGCTCCTCCGCTCAGGAAGCAGACTGCCCAGCTGCTGCCCCCGCCCCAGCTCACCTGAGCTGCCCTAGCACTGCAGACCAACTCACTTGCTGTGACAATTCTTAGTTTTCAACCTTTTTTTTTTAATTAAATAAACCCCAACCCAGGCTTTTGTGCTGATGCAACAGTTCCGTATCTCAACTGCGGTGATGGTCGCACGATGCTGCACGTGTGATAAAACGGCAAAGAGCTACATATCTCACGCACACGCACACACAGGCACGCACACACAGATGCACACACGTGTGTATATCACTGGGGAATCTGAGTCAGCCCTGTGTGCTGCACCATCTCCGTTTCCTGGTTGCATGGTGGTTATGTGAGACGTCAACATTGCCGGGAGCTGAGTGAAGGGTGCGAGACACCTGTACATTTCTCTGCCCCTTCTAGTGAATCCATAATTATTTCCCAACAAAAAACAAAAACAAGGCCCTGACAGATTCAGAGCATATGAGTCAGGCAGCGCAGTCCCATTAAGGGTAACCGTGTGCGCCGACTGCTTCGAGACACTGTGTGCCTGCTTACCATGTGGGCCTGGCAGACAGACCTCTCCCTGCTCCTTCCCTGCCCAACTGCCTGCTCTGTTACCCACCTGGGGAGGCACATCCGGGTCCCCCGCCCTGCAAAGATGGCCTGGGCCTGGTTGCATGATTGCGAGGTCAAGGGACTTGGGGATTTCTGCTGCCCTGGCCCAGGTGAGGTTGTGCTGTGGCCTGACTGCCGGATGCAAGGACCTCTGGCTCCCTACCCACCATGTTTTCTGGAGGAATCCGTTGACTGCCACACCCTTTCCTGAACACCAGACCTTCCTTCTGCCGTTGTGCTGGGCTGTGTTCTTCAAGTCGCCTCTGCTCTCAGAGGTCACGTTCCATTTCCTTATGCACTGAAGGGCCTCAAGGGTTTGCCTGCACCTCCCCATGCTGGACTCGCTGCCTGAGGGCAGGGATCTTATGGCTGTTGTGTGCAGGGACATCGCGGGGACAGCCCCAGGGCCTGGCTGGCCTAGGACGCATTCATTCTCTGCATCTCTTTGGGAGCAGAGACCAGCTGTTGCTCTGTGCTGCCGCACTGCCACTGTCCTGGGGAGAGAGGGCGCCCCAGCGGCCCCGGAAACGGAGGTCCCGGGGCATCTACACGGGGCTGCTGGCCCCGGGCTTCAGGAAGAGCCGCTTGGATGTTGAGAAGGACATGAAGGCGCATTAGAAGGAGTTAGCGGCCACGTGTCTTGGTTGGGTGATTTCACAGATCTCTGGAAGTCGATGACATTTGCGGAGATTAGAAAGGCCGTACCCCCATTCATGAGCCATATTAAAGCAACCCCTCCCCCCAACACCCCAGTGAGGAGCGATGGCACACGCCACATGGTGAGAGCTATTGATTCCAGCCTGTGTCCTGTGTCTCCACAGCAGCTCCTTTTCCACTGCTACCCGAGGCCAGGCCATGAAGCCCTCATCCGTCCGACCATCAACCCTGAAATATTCTAACAAGGCCCTACTCCATGCTGGACATGGGCCCAGGCCTTCCGCTCAGGGGACCAGGAAGTAGGGCAGCCATGCCTCCAGGAGCCCATGCCCTGGGGAGGAGGGTGCCTGTAGACCTCACCCTGCCTGTCTACACCTGTGCCACGTGTGTGTCATCTGTGTCAACCTATCTCATTATCTTTTCTATCAATATACCTATGCCTATACCTCTGCCTATAACACACACATACAATTCATGACTAACTGTTGGAAGGACTCCCATGGGAATGGGCAGGTGCTGGGATACAGAACAACTCGGGGGATTTAGGATGGGAGGAGGCAGCCCTGTGCTGAGTGGGTGGCTGGGGACAGAGAGTAGAGGGCTGGTCCAGGCCGTGGGACTGACTTGTGCCCAGACCTCTTGAGCTTGTGTTTGAAAGACCGAGAGAGCCGTGGCTTAGACATGGAGGGGGCCGGGCCAGGGTGGGCAGAGGCAGGCTCTGAAGGGCCCTGGGGGGTTTGAATCAATTCAAGTGTGGTGGGAACTCCAGGGGGTCTGACTCAGGAGGGGCTCTGGCCTGGTATAAATATGCATTTAACAGTGTCTTTATAAAATGATGGCATCTCTGAAATTCACCGATTAATATTTTAAAAGAATGCTCTGGTATATGGTTAGAAGGAACTAGGTCAGAGGCAGAGAGACCCTTTGGGAACCCAGCGCGGAGCCTGGGTGAGAGGGGCTGGGGCTTGGTCTGGGGCGGGTTCTCTCCAGCAGGGGATGCATGGCAATGTCTGGGGTTGTCACAGCTGGGGAGGGGGCTGCCCCTGGCATCCAGTGGGTGGGGACCAGGGATGCCACTAAACATCCTACAGCACACGGGATGCTCCCACCAAGAAGGACCCAGCCCCAGATGTCCATGGTGCCTGGAGGGGACAGACAGGGTCAGAGTGGGAGGCGGAACAAACAGAGTTGGCGGGACGAGGGTTAGGAGAAGAGGACAGAGCAAGGATGATGCTCAGATTTTCAGGTTAAGTAGCAGAAAGAAAGACTGCGTGGGAGAGGAACAGGCTCGGGGGCACATTAAGGCTTGGGGTGGGACCCCGTCAGTGTGATGTCCTTCAGGCTTGGGCTGGGACCCCATCAGTGTGATGTCCTTCAGGCTTGGGGTGGGGCCTGGTCAGTACAATGTCCTTAAGGCTTGGGGTGGAACCTGGTCAGTGCGATGTCCTTAGGTTTGGGGTGGAGCCTCGTCAGTGTGATGTTCTTGAGGTTTGGGGTGGAGCCTCATCAGTGTGATGTTCTTGAGGCTTGCGGTGGGACCTGGTCAGTGCAATGTCCGAGAGAGGCAGACGCCACGTAGCACTGGACACCTGGGTGGCCCTCGGGGGAGGCCGGGCTGGAGGTGCCGCTGCAGGTGTCAAGGGTGCATGTGGAGCATGGGGCTGTGTGTGGCTGTGCGTGTGACAGCAGCTCTGTGGATGAGTGTCAGTGTGGAATGTGTGAATGTCTGCATCCGTCTGATGCTGTGAGCGAGTGTGTGGTGGCATGTGTGTCTGTGAATGTGATTGTGGAAGTGTGTGTGTGAATGAATGTGTGTGTGGATAGGTTCCTCTGAACGTGTGCGCATGTGAGTGTGTGACTGCGTGCGTGTGTGTGTGTGCACACACCCTTGTGCCTGGCCTCCCCCTTTCACCCTCCCTGGCCTCTGCTCAAAGGTGTCACGGGCCCCGTGGCATCTCCATGGGGCTCTGTGGTGGCAGCTCCCGCGGAGTCCTGCCTGGCCATTTCTGGACCCAGATGGCCACTCTCCTGGGCTCATCTGATTCCCACCTTCAGTTAACACTGACCCTCCTGGATGACCCTCAGGTGGTCTCTCCTGGGCAGAAGCATGGTGCGGTTTCTTCCTGGCCAACAATTTCCGAATTTCTCCTCCCCAGATGCCACTGCTCAGGGCCTGCCTCTCCACCTCTCCGCTCCCCTGTCACGGTAGCCTGCGCGTCTTTGGATCCTTTTGTGGCTGCTGACCTGGGAGTAGCACATCCAGCTTCCTCCAGTTATGGGGCTCATTTTTAAGATACAAGAAAAGTGGGGCCCATGTACACCCCATGGAGGGGGACGCTGCCGGGCCTGTGCACACCCCATGGAGGGGGACACTGTCCGGCCTACGCACACCCCATGGAGGGGGACACTGTCTGGCCTATGCACACCCCATGGAGGGGGACACTGTCCGGCCTACGCACACCCCATGGAGTGGAACACTGTCTGGCCTACACACACCCCATGGAGGGTTGCTGTCAGGCCTGTGTGTACACACCCCACGGAGGGGGACATTGTCCAGCCTGTGTGCACATACCCCATGGAGGGGATGCTGTCAGGCCTATGTGTACACACCCCACGGAGGGGGACACTGTCTGGCCTACACACACCCCATGGAGGGGGACGCTGCTGGGCCTGTGCACACCCCATAAAGGGGATGCTGCCAGGCCTGCACACACCCCATGGGGGATGCTGTCGGGCCTCGTGCACGTGGCTGGCTCTGCAGCAGCCCAGTCTGAGTGGGTGCAGGTAGGCAGTATCTCCTGCCTCTGGGTTGCAGGGCCCCCAAACCCCAGGCCTTGAATACTGAGGAGCTACAATGGGAGTGGGCCCATCACCACATGGGGCCATCAGATGAGACCCTGGCTCAGCTCATGTCATCTTCCAAGTCGCTCCAGTCAGTGTGGATAGGGCTGCTTCTGGAGTGGGCCACAGGAGTCCTAAGGTGGGTCAGATGTCTTTGCCTAATGAGCTGTGTGACTCCAGACAGGTCGCTTAACCTCTCTGGGCCTTTGATTCCTTGCCAAACTCCCATTTCTCCCTGTGTGGTAATGCACAGGGCCGGACGGTATGAAATTCTTCCTTGGACTTTCTTGACTGGGTCCAAGAGTGAGTGGACCCCTTTGCTGCGGGCAGGCCAGGAGGACCTACAAATAGCTAGAGATTGGGGGTGCTGGGAGGGCTTGGTGGGCAAGGTGGGGGAGCGGCAGTGTTCTTGATCCCAGGAGAGGTGAGGTTGGTGGATGGGAGAGGTGGCGGGGCTGGGCCTCTGCAGAGGGCAGGCCAGGAGGGGCAGGAGGGGCTGGGCAGGGATACAGCAGACAGAGCCACCTGGCCCTGGGGCAGGACAGATGTAGGCAGCCTCGGACTCCCTGGAAGCTGGATTTGGGGGTATGCTGAAGAGAGGCCTCAAGAGAGTGCCCTGGGAGCCAGAATGATGTGCCCAGGCCTGGGGCATGTGGCTGGGTGGGGAATGGGTCCTGGCCACCCTTCTGAGAACAGGGGAGAGGTGCAGAAGGGGCTGAGGAGGTGCCAGGTTGGCATGGGGGTCAGAGCAGAGGTGATGGGGCAGAGCTCCAGATGGCATTGCCTCCCCTGGCACATCTGAGAGGTGCCCTCCTGTGCAACCCCTTGTCAGAGCGCATTTCCTACACAGGACGTCACCAAAGACGCTTCCCAACTCACCATGGGGGGCACATGGCGCCTAGCACCGCCCCAGGTCACGGCCTGCTGTCCACCCCGGGCTGAGAGGTGTCCACGGGATCCCAGAACTCAGCTCCTGGGCATGGAGTCAGCCCCCTTTCCTCTCCTCTGCCAGCCAAGCTGTTTCAAGAGCCTCCCTCATGCCTGCGTGTCAGGCTGCAGCTTTGCGTGGGGACCTGAGGGAGCTGGCAGAACATGGGAGAAGATCTCTCCCCCAGGGTCCTCTGGGGTGAGGCTCACCAGCCCCAGTCCTGTCCCAGAGATGCCTCTGCACACGCCGGCACACACTGCACACACATCTACACACACACCCCATGTGCCTGCACACACCTGCACATACCCACACATCTCCGCACCCACTCTTCTGCACACTCTTACACGGCACTATTTCTTTCCATAACCCCTGTGGGGCTGTGGGGCTGCAGCAGGCGGCCTGCCAGTCCCCTCTGTTATCCTGGGACTCTGGGTGACATCCCTGCCTCCCACCAGCTTCCCTTCCACCACCCCAAAGGGTGCCAAGGAGATGAGGCCTGTCCCTCTGTGACCACTGAGCTGGCCACTCAGGGCCAGCCTCCCCATCTGCCACCAGGAGGAAGAGAGGGGCCCCACTGCGATGCCCCAGCTTCTATGGCCATCCCTGCTGGCCACACAGCTCCCCCTTTCAAAAATGAGATGAAGCCACTGCCCCAGAGGGCCTAGAGTGGTTTGTTTTCCGGGCATCGCTCTAGACTTGGGGTGTGGCCAGCATGGCCGCCGGGTCTGGGCAGAGCCAACGCGCACTCTTCAGCTCCGGCATAGCATGTGTAGAACGACACGGCTATTAGCATTTCATCCCAGGTTTACAGAAAGGACACACCGCCGGGACGGCAGGTTGAGGACTGCTGCAGAAATTCGCTCATTTGATCCTCAAAGCAATCTCCTGAGGGAGGCCCTGCGATCACCCCCATTCCACAGATGGGTAAACCGAGACCTGGAGAGATGAAGCCATGTGCTCCAAGCTGCACATCTCAGTGGGTGTTGGAGGGGAGACGTGGTCCAGGTGGCCGGGGGGCCGTGAGCGGGATGGCACCACGGTGCTGCTTCCTCTCCACTGGCTTCTTGGTCCAAAGGCTCTGAGCCTGCCAAGGGTGTTTCTTCCCTGCAATGCCCCCGGGTTGTGCAAGCTCTCTGTGCCCTCCTTCACCTTTCCTGACCCTGCCAGGCCTGCTCCTCCACTGATGCCAGGTGCCAGCAGTTGGCAGGGGCTGTGGCCACCAAGTCCGAGTCTCTCCCAGTGGTCCCCTCCCTCATCCCTGCTGTGTGGCTTCTTTCTTCCTGGAGCCTCCCCTCTCCGCTCTGTGACCCCATTCTCCCCTGATGGCCCTAACTTCCCTTTCCCACTCCCCCACCTCCAAGGTGATCTCTAATGACCCATTTGCTGCTGCATGCCAGAAGCCAGAGGGCAGGGGACGGTCTCCCTGAAGAAGAAAGAGCCAACAGCCTCAACCTGGACAATCATAAACCACGTCCATGTCTGAGCATCCATCTGTCCCAAGACAATGGAGCGTCAGTGACTGGCTGGAGCTCTGCCTTCTGCGTCGAAGGCATGTGCACAAAGAATGCCCATCCGCCTTCCCTTCCACCATGACTGCTGCGTTCCTCTGCAGCGGAGGTGGTGACAGGGTGGGCCTCCATCCTGCACTGCCGATTGCCCATCTGAGCTCCCAGTCTTACTCTCTAAAAAGTTCAGTTCCCAGCTAGCCCCTACACTCTCACCTCCGCCTTCCTCCTCAAACATCCCATGTTCCTGCCAGATCGCAGCATTCAGCAGTTCCCACCTCCATGCTTCCATCTGCCCCATGCTTTCCAGCAACTTCCTTTTCCTTAATTTCAACCATTCAGAATTCTACCCATCCTTCTAGGCCAGCTGAATTCTCCTCCCCTGTAGCCACAGGGAACATAGCGTAAAGCCCTCTGGGCTCTCTAGGACTCAAAAGAGCCCTGCAGGTGTTGGTACCCCCCTGTAATTTGTGTGGATGAGGGTGCCAGTACTGGGTGGCAGGGATGCTGTGGGCATGGGGGAAGGTGTTCCGTGGAAGCGTCTCCAGATGTGAAGCATGTATGTGATCCCTTGGGCACTAGGCCCCACCTAACATATGAACACTGAGATGCTGTCATTCAGTACTTACGATGATCTGATGATGTTGGTACGCTTATTGTCACCGTTTTTCAGAGGATGAAATGGAAGGTTGCGGGGGACCCAGTGGTTTGCCCAGGGCCTCCCTGCCCATGAGTGTCAGAGCCAAGGCTTGAGCCTGGGGTGCCTCCTCACCAGGGGCGGGTGCTCCGCGGATGCCTCTTGCATTGAGGGTAACTTGCTGTGATGGTTCGTAGGTGCTCCCCATCTGAGAGTAGGTCATTTTCCCTCCTGCCAGTTGCAATTCAAGGGCAGGCCTCACCCCCTGATTCAGGCTGAACAGTTGAGCTGCAGTCAAGGTGAAGAGATTTGTCTCTAGGGAAGATTTGAACAGACTTCCCCAGCTTCCTCTCTATCCCCAAGATGATGCTTCTGAGATGTTGACGTGCTTGTCTTCTGGGTTCAGAGCTCGGCGGAGGTGACAATGTCTTCCCGGCACGTCTTTGCCTGTGATTGTCACCCACACTGACAGTCCCGGGGGTTCAGGGTTGACTGCACTTGACTGAGCCGAATAAATTAGCATAAAACATTTAAAACCAAATTTCCTAATGTATTTTTTTTTCTCATTTACTACTCAGGTGTTTAGATATAACTTCTTCCAAATGATGCTCCTAAACATCATATGTCCCCTGATAATTGTGCCTTTCGATAGCAAATTGTCCCAGTGAAGCAAGGCAGGCTAGAGGAAGCGTTTGGCATATTTGTGGGTGGAAACTTCTGGACAGAAAACACTGCCTTGGGTGAGCCATCGGGCCCCCCAGCCTGGGCTTGGGAGTCAGAGCTCTCGGATGAGAATGCTGCACCCCCTTCTAATTGAAGGCTGCCAGCTCTGATTTAGAAAATCTCATTTTGTGCTTTTCTAAAAGTAGGTTTTACTTCTCGAATTTGTTTCCTTAGCCAGAGTTTTACTTTTTCTCTCCTCTTGGCATATATCTTTTGGGACTAGTCTTATCATTGTTATGCATGCAAACAGCACCTTGCACAGTGCGATTTTCTTGGCAGGCTACCCTGGGAGCTCCGTCGAATCCTTGCCAGACAAGGGTCCGCCTGATCTTCGGTAGTGTAGCACTTTGGATCACGATGAGTTGCTAATAGTTGTTCTTGTCTTCTTCTTCCTTAGGCCCATATACAGGTGCTCCTGGAATTATGATGGGTCACACCCCAACGAACCCACCATAAGTTGAAATTATTGCTAAGTTGAAAATATATTTAATACCCTGATAAGCCCACCACAATGTAAAAAAAAAAAATCAGAAGTCCGGGGTGGTCTGTGTTTGGATGAACTTGTAATTCCTCTTGGAATTTTGGGGTGATTCGTTTTCCTGGAGTCCCCATCCCGGGATGGCTCCGATGGGGACATCTGTGCCAATACCTCGGCATTTGCCTCTTCACATCTGTAGGGAGGTGCTCCTATAGTCGCCGGTGTTTTTTCCCCCTTTTATTCTTCCTACTGCCAAAGTAGCTTTTGTTCCAAGTCCAGGCCTTCATTCACAGCCTGAGAAGGGAAGTGATTAGAATTGAAACTGGAAATGGCCTCTTTTCCTTTCTGCCTAACTCTCGCCTACAGGAGGGCGGGAGGGCAGTCCACAGTGTCTGTATACCCACGGGTGACTTTTGACCTCCTTGAGTCTGGCATCTGTGTTGAGAGAGTTTCTGCACACACATGCCTTCTGTTTCATCATGCGTGTGCATGTGTGTGTGTGTGTATGTCAGGTGTTAGAAACATCCCATCGTTCCACGCTCTCTCTTTCTGCCTCTTCACACAGACCCATTAGTTGCATTTTGGGCTTTTTTGGCATTCCACTGTGCTAACATCTTCCCCCCTAGTGGGAAACGAGATAGCTGTGATTAGCCTAATGAGTGATTAATTAACGAGCGGGCTGGCTGGAAGATGGAAATATGCTGACCCTGCTGAATAATGGCCAGGAGGGGGCCAGCCACCCACCACAATGGTGTGCCCATCGTGACTTTAACCCTTGAGTCTTCTCCTGCCCAGACCACTCTCCTTTCTTAGTGCAAAAGTGAAGAGGTTGCATCCATGCATGTGCGCCCCCAGAGCTGGGGTCACCTGCCATCCAGCATCCGGAATGTAACGTCCACCAGCAGAGACGCTCCATTGGCTCTACGGGTGGCCAGACTCAAAGTGTGTGTGTGTGTGTGTTTATGTGTGCAGGTTTCAAATAAGCACATCAGTATATTCACCTATAATTGAATGATGAAAACTGATCTTAATTGGCAATTATGCAAAATTCTAGAATATTTCAGAGTAGAAGTTGTTAGAGGCTTCTGAATGGTTTTGTTGGATGAATTGGATTAGGGTGTCTGGGGTGAGCTTTGGGGAGAGCCCAGGAAATTTTGCAGACTCACCTGGAGGCAGATTGAGAGGGGGACCGGGGAACTGTAAGGGAGAAGGTTTGGGGACAGCCCGCGTTCTAGGCTGTAGGGAGGAAGGATCGTGGGGGCAGAAAGGGGTTAACGGGGGTTAGCACAGGAAGCAAGAGAGGTGAGTGACAGGCCTCTGCTTATGTTTCATGTAGCTTCTACTGTAATTGTTAATTTTCTTCATAGAAGCTGAAAAAAACACACAGTGCCAGAAACCCATCCCGGGCCCCTCCTACCCGAACCTCTCAGCTTCGGGGGTTTTGTTTGCTCTCCCTCTCCTCTCTGTGGTAAGGGACTGCAGGCACAGGCAGGAAGAGGGGTCTGGGCTCTTGACTAATACCTGTGCACCCCCAACCTGGCAAAGCAGCTCCAACCCAGTGGCCGAGGCAGGCAGACCTGAGGGTCCACAAGGGAGCGTGGCTGGCAAAGTGACCCTTCTAGTGCCCAGGACGTCAACTCTGAGCCAAATTCACCATGGGAGCCACATCCTTCTGGCCCTTTTCTCTGTGTCGGGGAACCTGCATGAGGGGTCTGGGGGCTGTTTTCCCTTCATCAGGGGCTGCCGTCCAGGTGGGGAGAGGGAGATGGCCTACTTCTGAGCCTGCGAGGCCAGATTCCTGGTGTTGAGCCTGCTCTGGGAGCTCCTGCAAGTTGAAGCCCCTTAGCCCCAGTCCTTGAGTATGTCTGTATGAGTGACCTGCATCTGATATAACAAGTGACCGCTTTCTGGGGGCCTAAAACAACAGACATGAAGTCTTGCATTTCTGGAGGCCACAAGCCTGAAATCAAGGTGTGGGCAGGGCTGTGCTCCCTCCAAAGGCTTCAGGGGAGGGTCCAACCTGCCTCCTCCAGCTTCTCGGCCCCAGGTGTTCCTCGGCTTGGAGACGCATTGCTGCAGTCCCTGCCTCTGTCTCCATGTGGCCTTCTCTGTGTGTCATTCTTCTCTTCTGTTTCTTATGAGGACACCGATCTCTGGATTTAGGGCCCATCATAATCCAGGATGATTTCATCTTGAGATCCTTACCTTAAATTTGTCTGCAAAGGCCCTCATTCCAGATAAGGTCACAGCTTGAGGTCCCAGGTTAGGACTTGGACACATCTTTTTGGGAGACACAATTTAACCTACTACAGTGTTCAAAGGTTTCAGTTTAGAGTCTTCTGCCCAGTTTTCCAGACTCTCACACCCCCACCCCCTCTTCTGGGTGCTCCTGAACCATTGTATTAGTCTGTTCTCACACTGTTATCAAAAACTACCTGAGACTGGGTAATTTATGAAGAAAAGAGGTTTAATGGACTCACAATTCCACAGGTTGTACCACAAGCATGGCTGGGAGGCCTCAGGAAACTTCCAATCATGGCGGAAGGTGAAGGGGAAGCAGGCACGTCTTCACATGGCAGCAGGAGAGAGAGCGAAGGGGGAGGTGCTACACACTTTCAAACGAACTGGGTCTTGTGTAAACTCACTCACTATCATGAGAACAACAAGAGGGAAATCTACCCCTGGGATTCAATCACCTCCCACCAGGTCCCTCCCCCAATATTAGGGATTACAGTTTGACGTGCTATTTGGGTAGCGACATGAGCCGAACCATATCACCCATTTTGGGGCTCACCCTGGCTGCCCCTCAGCATGGCCCACAGCCTGCTCTGCTGAGCAATGCTCACATGGATGGCATGAAGCTTCAGAGAGAGAAGGAGCCCTCCAAATCCTTCCCCAACTGCCTGTAAGAAAATCCCCACAAGGTAAAGGCAAGGGAGTGAGGATGGTGCTTTAAGCCCAGGCTTGGGCACAGTCTTGAATTTCAGCCCCTTGGCCCTCCCTGTGCTGCGTCTTGGGCAACTTCTTGACTTCTCTGTGCCTCAGTTAGTCCTTCTGTAAAATGGGACTGTGCACCGTATCACTGTACCCAATAGACAGAGGGGTCACAGGCTATCACAGGCAAGTCATGCCTGCTCGGTTAGGCACAACCTTCCAGATGAAGCCGGCACTCTGCCAGCAAACACGGCATCTGTGGAGGGGGAGTGGCAGTTTGTGGGACCATTTGTGCAGTGAGGTGGCTGGATGGGGCTGCACATTTAATTTCCCTGCGGCTCAGAGCTCCAGCCCTGAGATTTGCTCATGGGCCTCTCAGAAGGTGGCAGAGACCTGGGCTGCATCCACTGGCAGAAGAAGCTCCAGTTTGACTGAAAAATGGAGACATGCCGAAAGCGGGTTATGGAACTTCAGGTCTGTTTGAAATGTTTACTGCTGACAAATTCACATTTGCTGCACACATGGAAGGCAGGGACTGCACGTCCAAGCTTGTTTTGAGATAATATCAAGAGACAGAATGGAGGCATTTGAAGGGAGGCCCAGGTTGACACGGGCCCCAGCCTCACCCAAGGTAGGCTTTGGCTGTGCCTCAGGTACTCGTGTTGCAGGGCAGGCGAACTCCAAACTGGGGCTTAGCCCAGGAGAGTCCTTGGCTTCTCTCAGGAAAGAATGCAACAGCAAGCCAATGGTAGGAGAAAATAGCTTTATTGAAGCCGTGGTGTTACATCTGTGATGATGTGACAGCTCCGTGACTGCCCCTTCAGAGCAGGGCTGCCCCATGGGCGGTGTGCTGAGAGCAGCAGCTCAGGGCAGGTTTGCAGTCAGATTTATACCCACTTTTAATTGTATGCAAATTAAGAGACAGGTTATGCAGAAATTTCTAGAAAAAGGGTGGTGAGTTGTGGGTCATAGGTCACTGCCGTGGAAATGGGCGGTCACTCCTGGGTGCTGCCCAGGAGCGTTGCCATAGCAATGGTACACTAACATGGCACGCTAGTGGGCATATCTTAGGGAGAGCTACTTCCGTCCCGTTTGCTTGGCTAGTCTTCAGTTTGGTCTGATGTCTGAGCCTCACCTCTGGAGTCAAGTTCCACCTCCTGCCTCAATAGGGGTGGAGGGAGTTTATGTGAGACCCCAGGCATGACCACAATCATTCCTCTCCTCCCAGCCCTGAGGCCTGACCAGGGGTCTGCCGCATTGCTGCCTGGAGGAGAAAGGCAGCCATGTCCTGCTTAGAGCAGAGAGAGGAGCTGCTGGAACTTTTGGACGTGTGGAATCCTGTGTCCTTGGAGTATGGGAATGACGGAGGCAGCATCGCCAGGGCCCTGCAGGCTCCTGACCATCGCTAGGGCCAGCGTGCTCTCAGCTTGACCGACCATGCTGGGTGAGGTGTTCAGAGCCTCAGAGGAGCTGTCACCTCCCAGGTCCCCTACCCTTCAGGGCAGGGTTTCTAAACCTCAGCACTGTTGACATGTTGGGGGACCATTCTCTGATGTGGAGGCCGTTCCTTGCATTGTAGGATGAGCAGCATCCCTGGTTCCGCTCACCATGTGCCAGCAACACCCCCAGCCACAGCTGTGACAACTGGAAATGTCTGCAGGCACCACCAAATGGCCCCAGGGGCAAACCCACCCCTGGTTGAGGGCCCCCGCCCTAAGTCCACCAGTCAGACTCAGAGAGCCCCTGCCCTCTGCAAAACCTTCCCAAGGCCAAGTGATTTGGGGACTGTCCTGCAAACCCTGGCTGAATCAGAAGGTTCTAGCAATAAAACAGGGCAACAGCCAGCCAAGCAGCTTCTTGTGACTCTGGCAGCACATGGAGGAGGAAGGGGTGGGCTTTGGAATGCCCCATCTTGGACTCTTCTGCCTCCCCGGCTTTGCCTCCAGGAAAGCAGGCTGTGCAGACAGATGCTTTTTGTGGGCTCTGAGCTCGGCACAGCAACGAAGGGAAATCACAGGGGAGGAGGGTGTGGGGAGAGATGATCCTGGAAGTGGGCTTGTCTTGAAGATCTGGAAATTGCTCTGCTTGTGGGCTGGGGTAGACAGTCCTGGAAATCAAGGCGGGTCCTGAGGCCTGTGGCTGAGGTTTCTTAGAGAATTGAGTCTCCTCCTCTAAGACCCTGGAGCCCTGCAGTGCCTCCCGCACGTGGAAGGCCCTCACCCAGGCCGCTGTCATTTAGAAACTCATTTTTCATCCTTGGCTCCTGCAGCCTGAGCTTCACCTGACATTCCCACTGGGCAGTGGGACCCCCTTACAAGAAAACGTGTTCCCTAATATACACAAGAGAAATGAAAGCATACGTCTGCCATGAACACACCTACCCGTGTTCCCAGCAGCGCCGTTCACAGTAGCCAAAATGTGGAAGCAACTCAATGTCTATCGACTGATGAAAAGGTCCACAAAATGGAGTCTGTCCCTGCAGTGGAATATTACATAGCCACAAATAAGCATGAAACCTGACACAGGCTCCAACACACATGAACCTTGAGGACGTCATGCTCAGTGAAAGACACAGACATGAGGCCACAGAGAGTGTGACTCCATTTTCCTGAAATGTCCAGAACAGGAAAATCTGTGGTTGCCTGGGGTTGGGGATGGGCAGTGACTGTGAATGGGTGTGGAGTTTCTTTTTGGTGCAATGAAAACGTTCTAGAATTAGATTGAGTTGTAATTCCTTATATATTCTAGAAGGATATATAATATATAACTGCATATATATATTTGCATATATATAACTGACTATATATATATCTGAATGTATATTTGCTCAAGACTAAACTGTAGGCTCTTCTCTACTGCACGCTGTTGAGAAGAGCCCACAGTTTAGTTTGGAGCAAATGCGGGCTTATAAGGCACAAATCTAGACCCAGGGCTTGTGAAAGGCCAGTCCGGGAAGTGTCTGAGGGAGACTCAGGAAGCCAGGTCACATCAGGGGACAGAGAGGAGTCCAGGGTAGCCTTGGGTGCCCAGAGGAAGTGGTGGAGAGAGGTTTGGTGAGGGAGGCTGGGGTCAGGCACAGAGGGCTTTGGAGCTGTGGCTCAGAGGCACCGGCCTATGTGGGCTTTGGGCTGGTTCAAGACTTCATGGGGTGTTGCTCAGCCCATCTGCTCTGTGAGCTCAGGTTTCTTCCCCTGGCTGGTCTTTGGTGATGCATGCCCAGCTGCTTCCAGCCTCACTGGGCTCAGGGTGCCTGAGAGTGGACCTGAGCCAGACGCACAGGCCATAAGAGGGGTGGGTCTTGCTGGCCCCCAACCCACAAGGGGCTCCCAGTCCCCCAGCTGAGGTCACAGAAGTTGGCTGACCCCTGAGGGTGCTGGGCAAACCTGAAGTGGGTGTCCGGTCTGCAGCCCCCTCCTTGGCCTTCTTTTCTCTCTATATCCCCAGGGTTTCCTTGTCCCTCTCAATGTATCCTTCCCACATTCTGTCCCCCTAATGATTCACTGACCTCCATGTAGCCACCCTGAACGTACAGGTGTGCATTTGTGAGCAGGGCCTGCCGGGGTATGAGCTCTGACTTTGCTTCCTGCCTCAGTTTCCTCCTTTGTGAGATGGGAAGAGAGATGGCAGTGCCTGTCTCAGGCACCGTGAGATGAAGTGTCACGGCCCTCGGGATAGCCCAGTAAGTCACGGGTACCCTGTAGGATTTCTGTTCTCCTTGTTGGCATTCTGAGTTCTCTGCAGCCTGCCCCTCCCACCATCACCCCAGAGGGTCACTCTGGGGCTCAGCAAATAAAGGGTCGGGGGCCGAGGGAGGCAGTGGGACAGTGTGGTCATTAGACAAGGGAGAAGAGGCTGCGATCGCAAGTAGTGTGCACATGTGAGAACGAGTGTGTGCGCATGTGAGACAGTGAACAAGAGCGTGTGAACAAGAGAATTTGTTCATGTATGTGAGTGCGCATGTGTGGTGTCTGTGAGGCTGTATGTGTGAGCGTATGTGCTCGCAAGGGTGCAAGAGGCGAGTGTGGGCCGGGTGCGGTGGCTCATGCCTGTAATCCCAGCACTTTGGGAGGCCGAGGCGGGTGGATCACCTGAGGTCAGGAATTTGTGGCCAGCCTGGCCAACATGGTGAAACCCCATCTCTACTAAAAATACAAAAATTAGCCGGGAGTGGTGTCAGGTGCCTATAATCCCAGCTACTCAAGAGGCTGAGGCAAGGAGAATCACTGGAACCCGGGAGGCAGAGGTTGCAGCGAGCCGAGATATAGCCACTGCACTCCAGCCTGGGCGACAGAGCAAGACTGTCTCAAAAGAAAAAAAAAAAAAGAGGCAAGGGTGTATGTGAGTGTGCATTTGTGTGTGTCTAAGCATGACTGCATTTATGTGAGTGTGTGTTTGGCAAGGCCTTGGCCTGGTCTCCCCCGTGGCGAGGCCGGTGGCGGAGGCCTGGTGACACACACCTAGCAGCTTGTTGGGGCAGAGGGGACTTGGCAGCACCCAGGATTGGACTGGACGCTGGGCCCCTTCGGCTGATCTGACTTCCTCGGGTTCCCAGGCGGCTGGTTGGGGAGGTGACATGGGAGGCTGAGCTCCGGTTTTGCCCACGGGGCAGAGGCCACCACTGTCTCGTCCATGTGCACCTTTGGCCTCTGAGGACCTCATGGCACAGGTGGATGTTTTCCAGGGGTTCTCCAGGCAGGTGGAGGCTTCTGACCAATGCCGAGCTGCTGGGCGCTGCTTCATGGCCTAGGACCTCTTTAAGGCCAAGTCGGTCAGATTTTCCCTTGTGGCTGTGGGGAGCTTCAGACCAGCAGCAAGGAGTGGAATCATGCACGGACCTGATTCTACCCGGGAGCTGAGAGAAGAAACCTTCAGGTCCTGTCCTCCTGGGAGGGGTTCTTCTGGGAGGTGTCCTCCCCTCACCCTCTCTCCCCTCCTCACCCCCACCCCGGCCTGCCCCTTCCAGCTCTGCCTGCAGCTTCCTCTGGCAATTATTAATGGTTACGGCAGCCCCAGGGAAACAGTGCAGGGTCCTCTCTGGGAAATGAGGTTGGAGCACCAGCAGCCCCCACGGCAGGTACTAGGTGGAAACACGCAATTGTAGCAGAGTCCTAGGTGGCTGCCTCCTCTGGGTTTGTCCTTTGTGTCTGCATTTTGTCATGAAATCCCAGCAACAGCAGCCACCGCCATTTGGAGCTCTTACCATACGCCTCTCACCACAAGGGGCCTTGCAGGATGAGCTCCTTACTACCCTGACACCCAACTCGCCCAGCCCTGCTTGGTGTCTCTCTCTCTCTCTCTGTCTCTCTTTCTCTCTCTCTCCCCCCCTCTTCCTCCCTCCCTCCCTCTCTCTCCCTCCCTCACTCCCTCTCTCTCTCCCTCCCTCCCTGTCTCTCTCCCTCCCTCTCTCTCTCCTTCCCTCCCTCTCTCCCTCCCTCCCTCCCTCTCTCTCTCTCCTTCCCTCCCTCTCTCTCTGTCTCTCTCTCCCTCCCTCTCTCTCTCCCTCCGTCCCTCTCTCTCTCTCCCTCCCTCCGTTCCTCTCTCTCTCCCCCTCCCTCCCTCTGTCTCTCTCTCTATCTCCCTCCCCCTTTTCCCCTCCCCCTCCCTCCTCCTCTCTCTTCTGCCAGTGGTCCCCAGCAGCTGTGGTTGGAGGCTGGATGGGGTTCCCCTCCCTCCCAGGCCAGGCTCAGCAGGGACAGAGGAGAGGGCCGTGGATGGTCAGGTCTCCCAACACGTCCCTTTCACCCCAGGGCCTTTGAAGAGCATCTTTGCTCTTGGAAGCTTCCCTGAGAAGTTTGGGGCTGGAGCCCAGAGTAAGTGGCTCCTCAGGGGACCTGAGGAGGATTTCCAAGGTCAAGGCGGGGCCCGGGCTCCTGACCTGTTGGTCTGCCTTTCTCTACGGCCATCTGTTTTGATTCAGTGAGACCCTTGATTTCACCTGCCTCAATAAGCACCTGCCTGGGCCAGGGCTGAACCAGCACCACGTCAGCCCTGGCTGGCCGAGGCCTGTGGGCCACGAGTGTGTGTTCCCACCCAAGACCCACCCTGGGGTCTGCCAGGGCTCCACCCTCATTTCCCAGGCAAGGACGCAGCACTGCTTTCTGGGGGTTGCTGTAACTGATGACCGCACACTAGGGGGCTTAAAACAACAGAAATGGACTCTCTGCCACTCTGGAGGTTGGAAGTCCAAGATCAAGGTATTGGCAGGGCTAACTCCTTCCAGAGGCTTGGAGGGAAAATCTGTCCCTGGCCTCTCTCCCAGATCTGGGGGCTGTCCGCTGTCCCTGGGATTCCTCAGCTCAAGGCAGCGTCTCTCCAATCTCTGCTCTGTCTTCACGTGGCCACCTCCGTGGGTATGCCTCTGTGTCTCCTGTCCCTCTGGCCTTGGATTTGGGGCCCACCCTGATCCAGGATGGCCTCATCTCTATCTGCACCTTACTTCCATCTGCAAAGACCCTGTTTCCAACAAGGTTGCCTTCTCAGGTTCCAGGAGGACATGAATCTTAGGGGCCACTATTGAGCCCCTGCAGGCCGAGGCTCCAGGAGGAAGGAGGCACGCCCAGGACCCTGGCTTAGAGCCTGGCCCACCCTCGTCACACCTGCTCCTTCTCACGCTTGGACCCATCTCTGGGCCAAGTTTATTTCCCTCTCCTGATGACCCTGCCCCAGGCGATTTCTCTTTCCACAAATCCTTCCGCTGTGTCTCTGGTTGCCTCTGCCGCCGACGCCCTTTCCTGGGGTCCTGGTCCACTCAGCATCCTCTCCCTGCACCCCCAGGTGTGTGACCTGCCTGCAAAGCCGCCCCTGGGCCCGAGCCAGCTCTGGCGGGACATTTCCAGCCTGTGCGGCAACTATGCATGTCTCTGATCTGGTTCCGACTCACCGTGCAAGGGCTGGGCCTGAAAAGAGCTCCAAGTCCCCTCGTATGGGGTGTGGGGAAGACCAGGAGGCCTCTGAGGGACAAACCCTGGGTGAAGGGAGGCCGTGGTCAGGAGCAGGGGTGTGGATGCTGATGAGGGGGTGCAGGGGGGCCCTTCCTCTGGTGGGGAGGGGCTAATGGCCATGGGGAAGGGGGGTATGGCAGGAGGTTGTGCCGGGGAACTAGAGCCGTAGGGCAAAGGTCAACCTTGCGGGTGAGGCTTTCTCACAGTTGGGGTGCGAGGGGCATGGTCCGGGGTCCAGAGGTGATTTAGTTGTGGATTCCATGGCTAAAAATGAAGTCCAGTGGGGATGGCCAATGAGGAGAATCTGAAGAGGGCACTGCTGTGGGAGAGGTCGGCAGAGGCTGTCACGGAGCTCCCTGCCCTGTGGTCACTGGCTTCGGCTCCCCTGGTCTGGGCTTCGGCCGGCCCAGGTATAGCCAATGGAGCCCCAGCTGGCAGGGAGCTGGCTAGGAGATCAGGCAAGTCACTCGGGCCCCTGGTGCATCAGATGGGGAGGATGGTACCTGCTTCTGTAGTCACAGGGGACAATAAATGTGACCCTAAAGGAAGCCACCATTTTCAAAAATGCCCTGGGACATGGGAAATGCCGTGGAAAAGCACGGCCCGTCCGCAGGACAGCGCTGTCTCTGCAGCTCAGACGGACGCTATTAACCCTGATAACAGGTAAACAGTGTGCCTGCTTCAGCTGCAAATTAGATGCGGCTTTATCTCTGTTCGGTAAGGCTGGTGAAAGTGACAGAGGCCTCCTGAGGAGGCCTGGTTATCGCCGGTGGCCCATGTCCTCATTGCCGCTCAGCCCGGATCCCCCCAAGTGCCCTCTGTCCTGGGTGTGAGGCTCGGGCAGCCTCATGAGTCTGACAGGGACGCTCCCCTCCCCTGCCGCTTGATGCCATTCCTGCGTCCTCCTTCTCTGACGCCTCTCCTATTTTCCCGTCTGCACATGTGTGCCTTCTCCTACTCCTGGAATGTTCTGGATTATTCATAACAGACTCAGGGTCACCAGAGAGTAGAGTTGGGTCAGCAGGAGAGCTCAGTGTTGGCTTGTGCCTCTCCCCAGGAAGGTCTGGTGTGTGTGTGTGTGCATGTATGTGTGTTTGCATGCATGTGTGTTTGCGTGCATGTACTTGCACTTATGTGCACATGTGCATATGCACAGTGTGTGGTGTGTGCCACTGAGTGTGTGTGCATGTGCAGAGGCACGTGTGCACATGCGATCATGCTTGCACATGCATGGACATACATGTGTGCAGTGTGCGTGTGAGCTGAGTGTGTGCATGACATACACATCTTGCGAGCCTGTATGCACAGATGTGTTCACGCATATGTATGTGAATGTGTGTGTATGTCAAGAGGGAAAACAGCCTAGACCTCCTGGAAACCTCTCAAAATCCTGAGTCCACCGCCTGCCAGACACCGGTCATGGTCACTGCTGTTTGGATGGAGCCTTTAGGGGAGGTTACGGGACATCTGGGCAAAGGCGAGGAGAGATGAAATCACAGTGAGACTTGCAGCACGTTACCTGTTTTTATTAAAAATCAATGACACAACAGAGCGATTTCGCTCTATCTTACTTAAACTATATCCACTGCATGGGCGTCAGGAGGGCTGGGGAGGGGCTGGGGAAGGGCTGGGGAGGGGCTGGGGAAGGGCTGGGGAGGGGCTGGGGAAGGGCTGGGGAGGGGCTGGGGAGGGGCTGGGGAGGGGGGTGCTGCTCTGCAAGCAGCCTCTCTTCCCCTCCATAAAGCCCCCAGCTCATCTCGGCCCCATCAGAGCTGGGATTTACGGCCCGACCTGCCGACAGCTTGCTGCGCGCCTCTCTCGGTTTTATTCCTGCTATTTATCACGCCGGGCCCTGCTCAGCGCCAGAGGGACAGTTAATCAGGGCAGACTTTCTACCTCGTCATCCCGGGATTCTGCCGGGAGAAAATGTGAACCGTAAAATTAAAATCTTGGGAGCTGGGGAATTTGTAAAGAAGCTGATGGTTTCGGGAGGAGGGAAAAAAGGGAGATTTCCCCAGCTTCCTGCCCCATGTATGGACAGACCAAAATATTGAGCTTCGGGGATTTCACACCCAGAACTCATTTTCTCTTACTGCCGTGCCATGGACCAGTTCTGAGGCAGTGACTTCCAGATTTCATCCCTCCCCTCAGCTCCTGCTCGGGGGCACTCCTCCCTTCTAGAGGAAACGCAGGTGATGGTCATGGCCGAGAAGCCAAGCAAAGCAGGTGAGTGCCCTCGGGAACTGATGAGGCCTGACCTAGTCCGATTGTAGGCACGGCCCCTGCTGGCCCCTGGGGAGACCCCCAGCCAGCCCCTGACTTCGCCTATGTGGTACTGGGCCAGGCTTTCCTAGAGGGGAGAGGAGACGGGGAGTGACCCCAGAGAAAGGAGCCCACTGCTGTGCAGCCTGGCTGCCCCGCTATCGTGAGGGCGAATGTTCAAGATCCAGGAGAGCCAGGCCAGCGTTTAGAGATCGAGGAGAGCAGAGCCATGGACCTGGGAGTTGGGAGCCATATGCTGGAGGCTGAAGCTCATCATTTGATCTTGCAGAGGAGGGAAAAGAGTAGCTTACAGATCCTTCTTGATCCTTCCATGAAAAACAGGTTGGGTTTTGCTTCATGTTTACTATCATGGAGGAGCTGGTTGGATTGGGCAAGAGGGAGTAGGATACATAGAACCCAGCGCTAGCGGTGCCCCTACTGGGCCTGCAGGGTTAGGACCTGAGCTCAGGGGCCAGAGCAGGGAGAGCTGCCAGGGACCCTGGCCAGCAGCACAGAAGGAGGTTTTCTTTGCAACAACATGAAGGTCACTGCAGCTGCATTTAGAGCCCTGGTGGTGACGTGTGTGTGTGTGTGTGTGTGCCTGTGCACCTGTGTGTGTGCATGTATACATGTGTGCTTGTGTATACCTGTGTGTGCATGCCTGTGTGTGCATGGTGTGCTTGTGCCCCTCTGTGCATGCATGTAACTGTGTGTGCATGTGTGTGCTTGTACATGAGTATATGTGTGTGGCATGTGCCTCTCCAGTTCTGCTCATGAAGAAGGGAAGGGCATGTATGTCAGGCACTAGAACAAATGGTTTTCCAGATTCCCAAAGGGCAGAGCAGTCAGGCAGGAGCCAGATGCCTTCTGGAAATACCCTTCGGCAGATGACACAGGTTTCAGGACCAAGGCTTCATGCCGGCCTAGGGTGGGAAGTCTGGGGAGCCTGGCATTTGGGAATGGGGTTTCCTGACTCTGGGGTGCCCAGGAGACTCCTGAAGACCAGCCCTCCATCCCCACATGGATCTGTCTGCCTGTTGCTCCTCCACCTGCTCCTGGTGGCCTGCGGACCCAGCTCCTCCCGGGTGTCCCGGGCTCTGCCATCTCTCCAGCAGCCCTCCAGGACCTCAGAGCCTGCAGTGGGGCTGGTGTCACAGAGTGGCAGTGACGGTGACAGGCAGCTCAGCTCAGAGGTGCTATGGGCTTTCCCGCACCTCCGTGGGCTCGTCGTTTATTGAGTCATCTCTTCAAGGTTCTGGAGGAGCTTCAGGAGGAGAGGGTGGGCAGGGGGACCCGGCCTCCCCAGCTGGAGCTTGGAATGGACAATATTTGCATGGGCAGCTGTCAGTCAGGGCCAGCCGGCAGCAGTGGAGGCACCAGCCAACCTCTGGGGCTTGGGGATGGGGCGGCCCCAGACCTCAGGGGGGCTCCTGGGGGGTGAGACCCTCAGGCCTGGCGATGAGGTCAGCATGGGGAATCCAGAGGAGAGAAAGCGGAGGCTCAAAGGCAGACCCCAGAGACCCTCCTGAGCACTCAAAGGTCCCTGTTGGAGAAGGGAATCGGGGCGGCCTGTAGGCTGATTGAAATTATTCGGCCTCAGTTGAGACTCCACTCTCTGGGCCCCCATCTCTAACAGAGTGCCTCCCAGGACAGAAGATGGCGGCTCTGGCCACAGCACCCCTCCTCCTGCCCCGGCTCCCCGGAGAGGTCAAAGCATCACCAGGGGCCAAGTGGAGGGGGTGGGTGGCAGTTTTTTGTCAAAAATGAACCCTGGGCTCCCTGGCTCTGAGGCTGGTGAGGTCCCAGTGCCTTGGGCCTTGGATCCTGCATAGAGACAGGGCTGCGTTAGAATCGGCTCTGGCAGCCTGTGGATAGCCACCCGTGGGAAACACTCAGGGCCTGAGCTTTCTTCTTTCTTCCCCCTTTAAAACATAAGCAGGCGCCTTTGTTCCAGGGCTTAGGCGGGAGCTCCCTGGCCTCCTAATCATCTGGTCCCTCCAGGCCCAGGCACGTACTGCTTCCTGCCTCCCATCCCCACATTTATCTATCTGCCTGTTGTTCCTCCACCTGCTCCTGGTGGCCTGCAGGCTCAGCTCCTCCCGGGTGTCCTGGGCTCTGCCAGCTCTCCAGCTGCCCTCTAGCCCTGTCCCGCCCATGGGGCTGGACTTTCAGGCTACCCTCTGTCACCAGGCCTTGGTACCTCTATGTGGCCTCTGCTTCAACCCTACTCATGCTTAGGTGCACCCGGGACCATGCCCCTCTGTCCAGCTGCACCCAAGTATGTGCACACACAAGCATGTGCGTTTCGGAATGACCTTCCCCTGCCCTGGTCTGTTACCCAGCACTGCCTTAGAGCAGCTGCCAATGGAGCTGCCTGCCCCGCCCAAGCCAGGCATCCTGTGGGCAGCCCCATGTCCTGTACGTTTGCACAGTGCCCACTCACAGCAGATGCCCAGCGGCTGCCTACCCGGGGGTGTTTGCTGACATTCTTCTAGAACCCCGCTCTGCGGTGTAGACCCACCAGCATGAAGAATCCACACATGGGCCTGGGGAAGCGAGGCTCCCTCTGCTCTTTCACAGGTTGCAGGTCTCATGGAGGCGGTGAAAACAGCTGCAGGGAGCGTCCGAGATCCCAGTGCCGTTTCTGTGGATTTGGAATGCAGTCTGTGATTCTGTTGTCGCTATAGGTTTACCTTCCCAATTATGTTTGACTTAGAACAATGTTAAGATTGCTTTGCATTCCCCGAGCACACAGAGCTGGAGTGTGGGAGGAGGTGGCCGGGGATGTGCAAGGTGGCTGGGAGACACCGGGGACTGGAAGGCTGTTGTGGATAAGCCACACACCACTGATAAAGAACCACCTGCATGGAGACACCCTGTGAACTAACAAATGCAAACCAATGGGAATGCCAGCACCTGGCCAGCAAAGGGGAATGGGGCACAGGGCTGGAGGGCCCAGGGACCCGGGCCTGAGCCCAGGGCCCAATGTTTGTCAGTGCCTATCAGGAGGCAGGCTCTGTTGCAGGGATTTCCTCCTGTTGACACATTTACCCCTAAACGCCCTGGAGGAGGTGGTGACTGTGCTCATTCTCCTTCTACAGAAAGGTAAAGCTGGGTACAGAGATGGGTTTGGAGCGTAGGCTCAGGAACCAGGATCAAGGGGTGCCACACAGTGGCAGATCCTGCATGGGGACAAGCCTGCGTTGGAATCAGCTCTGGCAGCCTGTGGACAGCCACATGTGGGGGACACTCAGGGCATGAGCTTTCTTCCTTCTCCCCCCTTTAAAGCGTAAGCAGGTACCTTTATTCCGTGGCAGACCTGGATCCTGGCTCCAGAGCCTACGCTCCAGCCTCCATGTGGTGCCATTCCATGGGACAGAGACTCCAAACTGAGAACCAGCTTCCTCTGGTGACCAGCAGGCAGGCCAGAGGCAGAGGGCACAACTCACTGTCCACCCTGCGCAGGTGGGGGGCAGACACGCTGGCATCAGGATGCACCCAGCAGAGCCAGATATTGGGGTCCCAGATTGAAGGAAAAGGGGAAGGCTTTGGGGGCCACAAAAAGCATGTCTTTTTGTTTTGCAGAGGAGAAACTTGTATTTTTCATGATGTTACCTTCCTTGGTGTTTTCTTTGCACGGATTCACACACGTTTTTTACTTAGAACTTGCATTTTTGCCTGCTTGGACAGGAGCCTGCTTGGAGCACAGTCATTCTTTGAGCACTGTCACCCCATTCTTCAGGGTCCCAGCCATGCTTGGCCATCACCTGATTCCCCGTAGCCCCAGAGTCCATCTCCAGAGAAAAAGTTCTCTCCCCATTAATGAACCTGAGTAAAACACAGCTTTCCTTGAAGTTCAGAGTCAGGATTTTGAAGTACTATGAATTGAATCCTCTCTTCCCTAAGTACGATGCACAATTGTCTGGGCCTGCTTGCTCCCTTGGCTAAATCCCCTATACAAAATCACACAGCTAGATGCAACTCACCTAGAATGTGTTGGGGTTCAAGAGAGGCATGTTGCCTGAAAGAGAGACAGTAGGCTTTTATTTCCCACTGTGATGTGAACACTGGGATTTTTATGCTGTCATAGGATAAAGAGAATCCCAACTCGCTTCATGGACTTCAGCCTACCCAGGTGTTTCCAACACTTCCAGTCTCCCCCTCCTTGGAAGTTGGGGGCATGGGTTCTCTGGGTCTTCATCATGTGTAAGTCAGTTCTTGCTGCATAACAAACGGCCCTGTAAGTCCATGGCTTCAAACATTTACAGTCGATGCTCATTATTTGAGGATTCTGTATTTGCAAATTCATCTACTTGCTAAAATTTATTTGTGACCCCAAAAGCAAGATTAAAGATGCTTTCATAATTCTTCCTGCACCTGTGCAGAGCAGCAAAAAAAATTGCAGTAGCCAGATGCATGTGGTCCCAGCTGAGGTCAAACAAGGCCTTCCAGCCTCAGCTCTCACACTACAAAGCGTCCTTTCTGAGACCTGCTTAGTGCGATGTTCTTCACGTTTTCGTGCTTTCCGTTGGGGGGTTCACTGTTTAAAGGGGTGCTGGAGCCCCATGCAACACAGCTGTCCAGTGTTCCTGAGTGCCAGGAGGCTGTGACGTGTCTTATGGAGAAAATTAGAGGTGCTTCCTCTAGTGCTGTTAGCCGTGAGTTCAATGTTAACAAATCAACAGTATATATGAAATACGGTGTCTTTAAATAGAAACACCCTTAAAACAAGGTTAGGTACTGATTGACCGATGAAACTTTTGCAACCAGAGGCTTGCAGGAACTTAGCCATGTATTTCCCCGGGAGCCCTTGGTTTAGTATTGGCTAATCCAGTGTGGACAGTGACTTGATAGAACACAACCATGGCAAATGTCAAGAAGCAACCGCACCTTGCTCGTGGGGTCTGCAGGTCAGTGTGGGCTGGGCTGGGCTGGGCTGGGTGCTGCAGCTGCTTCAAGCTGTGAGCCAGCTGGGCATGGCTCAGTCCTGCTCACGTGGAATCGGCTGGGTCCAGGGGCAGCAGCTCCCAAGGGAGGTTCTTCTCCCAGCCACGACAGAGGTCCAAGAGGCCAAGCCCAGCTGCATAAGTACATTCGGAGCTTCTGTGTACATTGTCTGCTCACATTCCGTTGGTCAAAGCCAGCCAGCCAGCCAAGCACAATGTCACAGGGTGGAGTAATACACTTGCTTCCATGGGAGGAGTGCAAAGTCACATGACAGAAGTGGGAACAATGCCCCCTCTCCCACACGTAGATTTTGTATCTGCTTAAAAGACAGAGGTATGGGCAGGATGTCCAGGTAAACTGGCCTAAAACCTGGGTAGCTGGAGTAGGGGTAGGACTGTGGTGAGGGAGCCCTGGCCCAGAGACCAGGGCAGGACCTCTCCCAGGGTGGCCCCGGGAACAGAGGATGTGAGTGGGGTGACTCACACCATTTTCCTGATGGCACCTGGACCCTCCTGGCCCTGAGCGTCTGAGTGACCGTGTCTCCCTGCAGAGACGTCTGTGTCCCATTGGTGTTGGTGGTGACACAGGCAAGCTTGCCAACCACACCAACACCAGCAGGATGAAGATGTAACCTGGAGTCTGTGCTGGGAGAGGGAGAGAAAATGAGACTAGTTAATTAATGCTGGGGTAGGGGGAGCAAGAGAAGAGGGAGGAGAGCAACCGGATTCTAAACATTTTACTTAAGGACGTCTTTCACGCTGTCACCAAGTTAAGTGTAAAGCACCGATCTTCAGGGACCCAGCCTCGTGAGCTGTGGCACTTGTCCTACAGACCCACTTGTTTTACTAAGAATACTAAAAGGAGGAGCTTGCAGAATTTCTAGGATCATTCCAATTACGTTGTCTCGTTTTTTGAAAGCTTGTACCACGTTAGCTTTTCTTTTTCCCCCTTTGTCTGCCTTAGGGCATCTCCCTGGTTTCTCATCAGTAAATGAACCCATTCCCTTCACATCTGGGACACAGGGCCTTTGATACCAGTGTGCATGAGAAGGACGGAAGAATAATTAACAAATTAATTAATCGTCCTTTGTTTACACTTCAAACAAATGAGGCAGATTTTTTTTAACGAAACAGGTTGCACACAAATAAAAGGCTGCTCGTGACCCTTGGGAAGTGAACACGTGTTTCCAGTGGCATTTCCAGATGTCCCACCAACCCAGGTGACTGATGTGGGTATGGTTAGCTCCTCCATGAGCCAAGCCGGCTTTTGCTGCCTGGCCCAAGAGGTGAAGCTCCATGGAGATGCTTGTTTCTATGAAACAATCTTTTAAAAGACTCTCCCAGCAACCCCACTTCTGGGTATACACCCAACATGGTTGGAAGCAGGGTATGGACGAGATATGTGCACACTCGGTTCATAGTAGCGTTATTCACAAGAGCCAAGAGGTGGAAAACCCAAGCGTCCAGCCACAGATGAATGGAGAAACAAAATGTGGTCTGTCCATGCCAGAGAATATTACTCAGCCTTGAAAAGGAAGGAAATCCTGACACAGAATACACAGTGTGAATGAAGCCAGAAAACATGATGCCTCCGTAAGAGAAGCCAGACCTGAAAGCACAAGCACTGTATGACTTAGATGAGGTGCCCAGAATGGTTACATTCATAGAGACAGAAATTACGTCAGTGGTTACCAGGGACTGAGAGAGGATGATTGGGGAGTTAGTGTTTAATGAGGACAGAATTTCAGTTTGGGAAGATAAAAGCATTCTGGAGATGGAAGGTGGCGATGGCTGGACAGCAAGGCAAATGTTCCGAATGCCACTGACTGTACACTCAAGATAGTAATGGTTCAGAGATATGTTTGTTCAGTTGATGAAAATGTGGGCCGGGCGCTGTGGCTCACGTCTATAATCCCAGCACTTTGGGAGGCCGAGGCAGGAGGATCACCTGAGGTCAGGAGTTCGAGACCAGCCTGGCCAACATGGTGAAACCCTGTCTCTACTAAAAATACAAAAATTAGCTAGGCATGGTGGCATATGCCTGTAATCCCAGCTACTCAGGAGGCTGAGGCAGGAGAATCGCTTGAACCCAGGAGGCAGAGGTTGCAGTGAGCCGAGATGGTGCACTGCTCTCCAGCTAGGTGACAGAGCGAGAATCCATCTCAAAAAAAAAAAAAAATTAGCCAGGCATGGTGGGGGCGGGGGGGGGGGCACCTGTAATTCCAGCTACTCAGGAGGCTGAGGCAGGAGAATCGTTTGAACCTGGGAGATGGAGGTTGCAGTGAGCCGAGATTGCACCGTTGCACTCAAGCCTTGGGGACAAGAGTGAAACTCCGTCTCAAAAAAAGAAAATGTGGTCAGAGACTCTTGGGAACCTAACTGTGCGTTTCCCCTAGGAACAATGGTTCAGTATTTGTAAAGTCAGTGTCTGAGAGGTCTTTGTGGAACATAACCACTGCAGTGAGAACAGACTGCGTGTTTAACATTTCCATTTCACACCTTCGTGTTCCTCAGCTGGGCCCTGGATTCCCCGATCCTTTTCATGTGCAATACCCATGATCACCGATCGGGCTTGACCTCATGTTTTTAGACTTAACTGTAAGGAATGATTCTCTGGTTTGATTTGGGAAACTTGAAGTTGTTCTTCTGGCCACAGAGATCAATGAATCTCCAATCTTCGGCACCTATCAGACATGCTTTCTGGTGAAATTGATGTCCACAGGCAGCAATCTGAACATGGGGCTCTGAGCGTGTCTGTTTTCACTTCATGCCCAATGTTCTTATGACAGTCTTTTGGCAGATAAGAAACAATATTTGCTGAGCACAGGGCGGGTGTGGTGGCTCACGCCTGTAATCCCAGCACTTTGGGAGGCCAAGGCGGGTGGATCATCTGAGGTCAGGAGTTTGAGACCAACCTGGCCAACATGGCAAAACCCCGTCTCTACTAAAAATACAAAAATTAGCTGGGTGTGGTGCTGCACACCTGTAATACCAGCTACTCAGGAGGCTGAGGCAGGAGAATCGCTTGAACCCGGGAGGCGGTGGTTGCAGTGAGCTGAGATGGCGCCACTGTACTCCACCTGGGTGACACAGTGAGACTCTGTCTCAAACAATAATAATAATATTAGTCGAGCACAGTATAAAGCACATACTATTTATACTTTAGAAACAAAAGTACTTGCAAAAGCGTATTTGATACTGAAATCACCTTTCTGATTAAGAGACTCCTAAAAGGACAGTTAAATGAACTATAGTTTGGGAAGCCTCCTTAACTGTAGGCAGGGGTTTTCCATTTACTGATGTGTTGAAGGATTTTCAGGCATGTTATGTTTGAGTCTATTTTCTACTTTTTTTCTTATCTGCTTTATTTATTTATTTATTTATTTGGAAGATGTTTTAGACAGGTTCACTCTCCTAAGAATTTTTCTTGCTGTTGTAAAAACAATGGCTCTTGCAGCGACTGGGCTATTGTTGAAATCAAACACCTTCTCTCTGAAGTCGTCTTCAAAGCGACGGCTGGCTGGCCCCTGCGGTCTGAGTGCAACGCTGGGGGAAATCACTCAATCCTAGAGCTGGGTTGGTGCGCTGATGTCTCCAGGGAGCTAGGTGAAGCACCAGGCTCCCCCGACTCACCTCGGCAGCCCCCTGCCTGGACTCTGATGTGCTGGGGGCTTGCATCCTTTGTTCTCCCACCCACTTTCCTTTCTGGATTCGCAGAGGTCAAGGACTCCCAGGCCAAAGTCAGGTCCTCAAGCACAGGCCCCAAGTTGAGCAGAACCACGAATTTATAGAACAAAGGCTGCAAGCCCTCCCCTTCCTCCCAAAAGAAGAACAAATGTAGGGATGTTGGGCTCTGGAGCCCAACGCAGCTGGCGTCAGATCCTGGATCTCACTCAGGAAGCATGTGGCCCCGACGAGTCATTGATTCCCATGGCCTCGGTTTTGTCTTCTGTAAAATGGAGCTCCTAGTTTCTGGGTGGCAGGACTGTGGGAATTAGAGTCAGCCTCTCAACTGGCCCAGGTGTGACCTCAGGCTCCCCTGGGCTCCCCAGGTGCCCCCTTGAGGACCCAACCTCGGCAGCTGCAGGCAGCCGGCACCACATTGGGCTTCTTAGTGAGGGACCGAGTGAGAGGCAACTGTAAATACAAACCCTGGCCCGGTCCACGGCATGGCCTCCCTCCTCCTGCCCAGCCTGCTGGACTCACTCTCTGCCTGTGTCTCTTCTCCTCCCGTCACCTGCTGCCACCCCACCTTGCCAGTCTCCATTTGGGGTCTTCAAGCATTTCTTCTTCCGGTTTCCTCCTCTGTTCCTCTCCCATATGGGCAAGGATGGGACTCATGACCATCCCAGGGCCCCTCAGGGTGGACGAGGCTCTGTGTGGGTGTGTGGTCGCTGGCCACTGCCTCTCCTCACAGAGGGTCAAGGATGCCTTTCCAAGGTCTCGCCCAGCTCTGTGCTGGTGTCCCTGAAGAGGCTGCAAGGAGCGTGCTCCACGGCCGTGTGTGAGCGTGTGTGCCTCTGCAGACGTGTGCACAGCACGTGGACCTGAGGCTGCTTTGGCAGAGGTGTTGTTGGCATCAACAGCAGCAGGAGAAGGTTCTGGGTAGGGGAGAATCTCAAGGGGGAAGAGTCTCTCTGGGGGAGTCACTGGCAGGGGAAGAGTCGGTGAGGGAAGCACTGGAAAGGGGACCCGGAGCGAAGAAGGAGCCAGCCACTCCGGGAACTCTGTCCATGCAGCAAGGGCAAGCTCCAATATACTGCGCAAATACTACATGACTTTACTTATACAAGGTCCCTAGAACAGTTAAATTCATACAGACAGAAATTAGACCGATGGTGACCCATCAGTAATCCACTGCTAGTTCTGAGAAGGTGAGCCAGGGGGCAGGGAGTGTCACCTACCCTCAATCCTGAGCTGGGGAGGTCACAGGCCGCGTCCTGCTGGGGACGTGAGTGTCACAGGCACTGCCACCATGGCTTCTACCAGCAGGGGTGTGGACGTGGGCGTCTGTGAAATCAGAGCAGACCATATCTCTGCCTCCCGAGGCTGTCGGAGGCTTTTTGTGGGTGCAGCTCAGGGAACCAGAGGAAAGCAGGAAGGCCCGTGGGTCACCTGTGGGTTGGCATGGCTGTGGTGATGTTCAGGGGACAGCAGCCCCGTGTTAGGGACAAGTAAAAAGTTGAGACCAGCCTAAGAGGGCTCTAGGCCCCATCAGTGGAGCTGGCTCTGCCCTGATGCCGTGTCCCTGGACTTGTTCCTGGATGCGAAGGCTGGGCGGGGGCAGACACAGGTGGAGAGTGGCTCCCAGACCAGGGTGGGTCTGCAGGAGACCGTCCTGCCCCGCGAGCTCCCCCATGGCACCTGCCCTCCCTCACCTCCCCTCACTGCAGGGGCTCCAGGGGAACTGTGACTTCAGGGTGTGACTGTGGAGATGGGAGGGTTTGTGCTGGTGCCACACCCAGAAGCCACCTACAGTGCACCAGGCACCTTCAAGGGATAGAGAGAGAGGGAACGAGGACAGCGAGGATATTGCTGCAGGCGGAGTCTGTCTCGGCACAGTGGCTGCCTTGTGGGCCCATTTCTTAAGGCTGAGTGTAGGGGTTGACCTGGACATTCAGTTATACAGGAGGAGGGAGTGTGGGGATGCCGTGGTTTTGTGGTGGCCACATCAGGTGAAGTGCCAGCCGTAACCAGCAGGCCCAGCTCCATCTGCTGGGAGCACGGGGCCCAGGCAACAGCTGCTTTGGAAAAGAAGTGGCCGGGAGGCAAAGCATCCTCAGGGACGTGTGTACACGTGTTCACGTGTGCATATGTGCATGTGTACATGTATGTTCATGTGTGCACACCTGTGCATGTTGCAAATATGTGTGTGCGCATGTGTGCGTGTGCAGGTGGGGTTTGTCAGATGGTGCGAGTGGATGTGCTATGAGGAACCTCTGCCTTCTCTGCTCATTGTGCTTCCTATCTCAGGATGTTTCCCCAACGGGATCCTTCTTCGGGGGCCTTAGCTGTGTCCTAACAAGGGTCACCACAGTTAAGAGTGAGAAACGCTGTCAAGGAAGGTGCAGTGGGCTCTGCCCACACTTTCTTGGTGCCTTCAATGGGACAGTGTTCATCACGAGCATCCACAAGGCAAAATCACTGGCTGAGCTCCCAAGCGTATTCGGCCTCACAGCTCCCCTGGTTTGTGGGAAATCTTGTAGGATCAGTGTTGCAAGGAGCAGGCACAGCCCGGGAAGGCCCCCTGCAGTCACCCCTCAGAGACAGGGGTGCTTCCCGCCAGCCCAACTGTGTAGGGACCTTTCCACCAACAGGGTCAAAGGACATCTCCCAGGACCTTAGAGCCTCAGCCGCTCCGTTCCCTAGAGCAGGGTCCCTGAGGTGGTGCTGGGTGATGTGGAATGGAGCCTCCCTGGCTGCACTGCTTCCCCGGACAGATTGGGATCCAGATTCTGAGTGGGCCTGTCTGGGCAGGGGCCCCCCGTCTGCATCTCTTACCAGCTAAAGGGGAGGCACAGCTACTGCTCCGAGCACCATACCTGGAGAACTGAGGATGTAGAGAGCTTCGGGATTGGCGGTAACTGAGGGTCTGCAGGTCATCAGAGCCAGTTCCCTGCTTCTGCAGATAAATAAACTAAGAAAAGGGACTCCGGGGCTGGGTGTGGTGGCTCACACCTGTAATCCCAGCAATTTAGGAGGCCGAGGCGGGTGGATCACCTGAGGCGGGTGGATCACCTGAGGTCAGGAGTTCGATACCAGCCTGGCCAACATGATGAAACCCCATCTCTACTAAAAATACAAAATTACCCGGGCATGGTGGTGCATGCCTGTAATCCCAGCTACTTGGGAGGCTGAGGCAGGAGAATCCCTTGAACCCGGGAGGTGTAGGTTCCAGTGAGCTAAGATCACACCACTGCACTCCAGCCTGGGCAACAAGAGTGAAACTCTGTCTCAAAGCAAAAAACAAACAAACAAAAAAAACAAACAAAAACACACCCCAAAGTAAATAGAGCCGTGCTGTCCCCTCCAAAATTTGGAAATGAGGTGGGATGTGGACAAGTGAGTCAAGCTGTGGGCTAGGGCAGTTCTGGGGTTCACACCGAGGCTTCATCAGTTCACTTTTGGACTCCAGTTCCCTCACTGGTAAAACGAGGATGATAGGTGCCTGCCCCATCGGCTGGAAGGAAAGTCTTGTTGGAACCACAGAACACTGTGTCGCGAGTGCTCCCGGCCTGCCTGCCGTTGTCTCTTCATTGTTGTCACCTCTCAGGGATGCCAGTTTAGAATGTGGGTTGTTCCCCTGACCCTGAGGTTTTATTTACTGTTCAAGCAAGAAAGACATGGCGCATTCACGAGAACACCTCCTCTCCCAGCACCTGCGACAGCCATCCTAGACTGTCTGCCTCCCCTCTGGGCCTTGCCTGCATGGGACAAGTGGGACAAAGGACTGGGATGCTGCCGGGAAGCTGGGCCCCACAACCTGGCCCTGAAAGTCCTCACACCCCAGCCAGCCCTTCTGCTCCTCTCTCTCCTCAAACCCAGGCCACCAGCACCCGTGCCCCCTGACTCACTCTTGCCAAAAGCCCCTGGTTCTGCTTGTGGGCTGTGTCTCCCTCTCCTCCCCGGCTCCAGGCCATGAGTCCCGCAGCCTTGCTCTCTCCCCCTCCACACTCTCCGTGATTCCTCCAGTGTCACACTGGTCACCGCATCTGTCTTCCCACTGCAGAGAGAGCCCTCGCCTCACACCACCTTCCCAGGCGCAGGCCTGGTGCCCGCCCCTCTTTGCAGCAAGATCCCTGGAAGGGGTCTCTGCCCTCACCATTCCTCATCCTCTCCTCCTGCCCTCCCCATCTCCACTGCAACTGTCCAGTGTCTTTCAGAACCCCCGGGCCCCCAGTCTCCCGCTCTGTCCCTTCACTGCTCCCTCTGCTCTTGCCGCCTTCTGAGTCGGAATTCGTGGCCCTCCTGTCTTCTCCCCCTTCCTTGCTATGTCCATCTCTTGGCTGTGAGTGCCACCCCAAGGTTGATCCCAAGTGCATAGCTCAGCAGGGTCTACCTTGGAAACTCCCTCTTTATTTACCCCCGTGGCCTCTGCTGTGTCCTATTGGGTCTCACAGATATCTCAGGCTTTGCCCCTCTGAAGGAAGTGAGGATCTTTTAGGGCACCATCCTTGGCAGCTGTGGACACGGCTCCAGTCCAGGTGGGAGGTGCCTCCTTCCTCTGGGGAGTGCAGGCTGTTGGGGCCCCAGGGGGTTGACTCCATGCTTGGCTACACACTGTGGGTTCCCAATGAGCACTGGGGCCACACAAGCCCCCCCGGGCCCTCCCCACTGCAGAGGGTTACTGCAGAGGGGACTTGCTCAGGGCACTCAGAGGGAGCTGAGGCCTCAGGGATGACAACCAGCCAGGAAGGAGTTAGGTCTGGACGAGGGTGCTCCAGGAAGAGGGGTTTGCAGGGTGCAGTGGCCTGGGCAGAAGGATCTGGGTATGTTCTAGAAGCTGACAGAGACCCATGCTCCTGAAGGGTTTAGTGTAGCAAGAGGAGGTGAGAGAGGAGGGTGGGGCATAACAGGCCTTGGGTAAGGAGCACAGATTTTATTTTCCAAAACCAGGAAGCTTGTGGAGGGGTTAGCAGGGCGTGAGTGTCACCTGATACATGTTAAACAGCAAGCCATCGGGCGACAGGGTGGGGCTGGCCCAGGGTGTCAGAGCACAGCAGAGGCCACAGGGAAATGTGTCTCCCTCTGGGAACTTGCAGACAGTTGACCATGGTGGGGAGGGGCTTTGGTGACTAAATGGGTAGGGGCTGCCTTCCAGGAGCAGAGATGGGGCGAGTCAGGGGACACCAGCATCTGTCCAGGCAGGCCAGGTTTGAGGATCCCAAGGGATGACCCCAGGAAGGACATGAGGTGGCAGCTGGAGCTCCGGCCCGGCCCGAGGGGGAAGACTATGGCTGTTGTCAGCAGGTCCTCCTGAGCCACAGACCTGCCTAAGGCCAGAGGGGAGAGGAGAGCCAGGGCTGGACCGAGCCCTTGGAAGCCTGGTGGGGGAGGGGGTGGTCCTAGTCAACGAGACTCAGTGGGCACCACCCTGGAGACAGGAGGAAGCCCCAGGCCAGTGGTGACTCCAGCTGGAGAGAATTTCACAGGAAGAGCATGGCTGGCAGGTGGCAGGGCCCATGGCTGCTGAGAGTCGAGAGCTCAGTTGCGGGGGGAGCGGAGGGACCTTAGGGCAGGCTCCGCCAGCCTGGCTGGCTGTTCTTTCCTGCCAAGCCCCAGCTTCACTTCTGGGGGCAGGGGCTTCCTGGTTGTGGACTTCCTTGTCCATCCCCTGGTCAGTGCCAAGGGAGAGACGCTCACCCCTGTGCTCCTGGGACGGGCGGGAGGCCCGGACAGGCTATGATTCCCACGCCACCTATGCTGGGAGAGCCCCTACTGTGTGTTCATTCATCACATGATGTACTTGCCTGGAGGATTCCGCTCTGCACTTGGGAAGAGGGGTGAATAAGACCCGCCCCTGGCTGCAGGGAGCTTCTGCTGTGAGCAGGAGACAGGGAGGGCTGAAGGCTGTGCAGCACCCTGGTATGGGGTGAGTGAGGGTGCCTACAGGGCGCCCACAGAAGGGGCTCCTGACTCTGACTGAGGGGCAGGGAGGTCTCCTTGGATGAAGGGGTGCCTGGGCTAGGGCTGCAGGCTGGCTGGCCCTTGCCAAGAGAGGACAAGAGGGAGGCATTCCGCATAGAGGGCATAGTGGCTGCAAAGGCCTCAGGGAGCTGGGGGCATATGGCGTGCTCTGGGTAGCACAGTGATGGAGTGTGCGCCTGGACTGGGCATCCAGGACGGGGTCACCAAGAGCCTCGTGGACGATGGAGAAGTTGCAAGGGGATTTGCTGATGGACAGCCCTGCCCAGCAGCGACTCCACTGGGCTTGTTCCTTGTCCGTTCCTTGAACAAGTATGTATTGAGCTGACCTTGTCTATGGGCACTGGGTGGTCAGAGGGGGGCAGGCATTCCTGGGAAAAAGCAAATGGGATGAAGGGGTGGGGGCTGCGTTTGCACAGGGGGCAGTGTCCAGCGTGGAGAGGTGGCGGCGTTTGAGAACGATGTGTGGGAGATAGCGGAGAACCCCAGGTGCTGGGTACCGGCAGCGCTGGCAGGATGTGACTTCTATTTTAAAGGAATCCCTTTGGCTGCTGTGCTGAGAATAGCCGGGGGCTGGGCACGGAGGTAGAGAGATAGCAAACGTCCGGCGGAGGTGGTGGCGCCGGACCACACTGGAGATAGGGTTGGGGTCTGTGCGGTGGGATCTGCACAAGCATTGAAAGCAGAATCATCCTGGCGTCCTGGTCGATGGGGGCGTGGCGAGGACGGTCAAGGAATCCAGGACAATGCCACGAACTTGTACCTGGGAACCTGGAAAGATGGGGCTTCCACGGGGAGACCGCAGGACATGAGGAGTTTGGTTTTGGACATGTGACGCCAAGACACATTTGAAAACTCTGGTGGGGGTGACTAGTTGGCCACTGGACCCAAGAGTCTGGAGTCTGGAAGGAGACTGGGGCTGGAGGCAGAAAGAGGGGAGTTTGTGGCACACGGGGCACCCGAAGTCCCGTCGCAGGGGCCGGCCTGTCCCGTGCCTGTGAGGACTCTTTCTGGTATAGATGCCGCCTTCTCCCTGCGACCTCACGTGGCCTTTTCTGTGCACCCCTGGAGAGAGACAGACAGAAACACAGAGAGGGAGACAGGGAGAGGAAGAGAGAGTGCATATCGCCCTGCTGTCTCTTCCTATAAGGGCATCAATCCCATCCGATGAGGGTCCCTTTGACTTCACTGAACCTTAATAACCTACTTACAGGCTCCATCTCCAAATGCAGCTACACAAGGGGGTCAGGGCTGCAACATATGAAGTTGGGGAGGGGGCAGAATTTAGACCCTAACAGGTGGTGATGGAGAAGAAAGAGCCAGGGTGCACCCCGGGTTCCCGCCGCTGCGCCCAGGCAGACAGGAGCACTGCCGGGGTGAAGACCCAGCATCCGCCCAGCCTGGCCCCACCCAGCCTGAGGCTGCTGGACCCTGGGCCTTGCCCAGACCGACTGTCTGCCTGGCGCCTTCCGCAAATGAAGGGGTGTGTAGGGAGCGGGAGGACAGAGGAGGCAGCCTGGGCCGGGAAGCCCTGGGTGAAACGCAGAGGGCAGCAGCCGGCTCGGGCAGGTGACCCCCTGGGCTTCCTGGAGGCACCAGCCTGAGTGTGAGGCCGGCCCTCCATACCCTTGGTGTGGAGGGCCAGGCACAGGGAGGCAGTGGGGGTGCTGTGGCAGCACAGGACGGAGGGAGGGGTTGAACCTGTGGGGAGGGGAGGTGGGCATCTTGGTCACAGTTGCCAGCGAGGCCATAGGATGATTTACCAGGAAGACGAGGCTGTGCTGCCACTGTTGGGGGCCAGCCCTCCCCTCGTGCCCGTCCCAACTGCTGTCTGCACATGGCTCCCCCTGTTTCCCTGTCTCCTTCTGCCTCTCCAGAGCAGCTATCATCAGAGGGCCTTCTCAGGACCTCTCCTCTCCTCCGCCGGCCCACACCCTTCTCCCCAGGCTCCAAGTCCCGCCTCTCTCAGCCCCTTCAATGCTCTTCTCCCCTCTCTGCCCCTCCCTGGGTACCTCTGTACCCCATGAGGCTGGAAGCCAGCAGCCGGCAAGTCCCCCTCCTCATCTCGTCTGGGCAGCACCTAGAATTCTGTTGGGAGCTGCTGAGCCTGTGGAACATGGGGCCAGTTGCTGAGGACCGGGCAGCTTGGGGTGGGGCGTGGGTTCCTGGAACCCGTGAGCCTCGTGGGCCACCCTTACGGGGCCTTCCGGCACCTGATCACTTCCTTCCCCTTCTCTCTCTCTGCCCTTGTCCCAAGGCCTCAAGGAGACCTCCCCACCACAGGAGGAGAGAGCATGGCTGCTGCCCCGGCCTCAGGCTTGCCAGGGGCCTGCATCATCTTGCTTGGTCCTACGGTCATCTTGTTTGGTCCTATGGTGACCGCGTTCGGTGTGCCCCTGGGGTCCCGCATGCCCTGGTCAGGGGTCCATGTTCCTTGTGTCCTCAACTTCTGGGGCCCCCTCGTGTCACCCACTGCCAGCATGGGTCATTTGAGCCTCGCCTCCTGTCCAGGTGAGGCCCTGGGCCCTGTCCCTCCCCACATGCTTTCTTCAGGGGGAGGGTCTGAGAGCTGCTGTCCTGCCAGTGGCTGTGGTCGGTGGGCTCTGGAGAGGCCCCTAGGCTTGGCAGGCAGCCAGGCCCAGCCTCCTTCCACAATGAGGGGGCCATCCACTTCAAGCAGCCCCACTTCTGACACCAGCCTCAAGCGTAGAGGCTTCCAGAACCACTCTCAGGCCCAGTTGTTTGCTAGAGGACCTCGGAGCCCAGCAGTCATGGTTCTCACGCTCAGGGTTCATTACAGCTAAAAGACACAGGGTGGAACCAGCTGAGAGAAGCGGCCGCGGAGGTTAGGACATGGAGGCCTGTAGGTTAGGGCACGGAGCATCCTGCCCTCTGCTGTGAAGCCAGGACGGTGTCATCTTCCTGGCACTGATGTTTGACAGCACCTGGGGAGGCTCACCCAGCAGGGAAGGCCCTCGACCCACCTAGGGAGAATCACCCAGCAGGGAAGCCCCTCAACCCACCAGGGGAGGCTCACTCAGCAGGGAAGCCCCTCAACCCACCAGGGGAGGCTCACTCAGCAGGGAAGCCCCTCAACCCACCTGGGGAGGCTCACCCAGCAGGGAAGCCCCTCAACCCACCTGGGGAGGCTCACCCAGCGGGGAAGCCCCTCAACCCACCAGGGGAGGCTCACTCAGCAGGGAAGCCCCTCGACCCACCAGGGGAGGCTCACTCAGCAGGGAAGCCCCTCGACCCACCTGGGGAGGCTCACCCAGCAGGGAAGCCCCTCGACCCACCTGGGGAGGCTCACCCAGCAGGGAAGCCCCTCGACCCACCTGGGGAGGCTCACCCAGCAGGGAAGCCCCTCGATCCACCAGGGGAGACTCTCAGCAGGGAAGCCCCTGGGCCTCCACGCCCGAGTCTTCACCAGCTTCATCACGGCGGCTTGGGAGGTGTACATGGCTGACCTGAGTCTCCAGGCCTTCTAGAGGTCAGCTGATCCCGTGAGACCCCAGACCAGCCCCCACCTCACATTGTTACTTCCTGGCTAGACCAAGACCCTGAGCAAATAAAGACACTCATCAGTAGGCCGTTCCAGGGGCTTAGACATCCCGTCCTAGAAGCTGAGGGCAGAGGCCTGACCCTCCTGTGGCAGGGGTGAGATTCCTCCTCACGGCAAGGCCTCTTTCCTCCGCCCTCCCCTCGGGTGGCCGAGCTCTTCAGCTGCAGAGCAGCGGCTGGGAGGCAAGCGGTTCCCGTGCACTTCCCTCCCCTAGGCCTGCCCTGCCTACTAACAGTGGTGCCATGGAGACCCCTGTGAGAATGTGGACCCCTTCTCCTGGGTTGGGATGGGGGCAGACCTAGGTGCTGGACAGAGCCTGGACATGGCTGTGGAGGGAGAAGGTCCCAGGGGACTCTAGCAGGCTGGCTGGCAGAGGACTCCGCCCAGCAGCCCTGGGGCTGCTGACTCACACTTTCCTCCCATGCTCCCTTCGTGAGCAGGGGCGTTCTAATTGGGAGTCCCTGACTTGGTGCTGCACATATGTTCTGAGAAACTTGTAGATAAACAAGTATTTTTAAAAATGGCAGTAGGTTTGAAATGCACTCAGAAACTTTCCATTTCCACGTTAAAGGGACCTTTTGTAAAGTGACTCACCAGCCAATTTGTGTTTTTTAAACATCAGATTTGCCTAAAAGGAGGCACACCTGTTAACCATCTTGTGTGTGTGTGTGTGTGTGTGTGTGTGTGTGTGTGTGTGTATGAGACGGAGTCTTGCTCTGTTGCCCAGGCTAGAGTGCAGTGGCACGATCTCAGCTCACTGCAACATCCGCCTCCCGGGTTCAAGCGATTCTCCTGCCTCAGCCTCCTGAGTAGCTGTGATTACAGGAACACGCCGCCATGCCTGGCTAATTTTTTGTATTTTAGTAGAGACGAGGTTTCACCGTGTTGCCCAAGCTGGTCTCAAACTTCTGAGCTGAGGCAATCTGCCTGCCTCGGCCTCCCAAAGTGCTGGGATTACAGGCATGAGCCACCGCGCCCGGCCCCTGTTAACCATCTTACAGCACTCATAAGTCTGGTCTTGGAGAGGATGCCAAGACACCAGGGCGCCCAGAACTCACACAAGCAGCCCTGCCTTTGATTTCGTTGGTGCTTTGTGTGTTTCAAAATGCTTTCCTATTTTTCATTGCGTATGATCTCACAACCACATTGTGAGGGGGACTGCAGGTGGGAGGTGGGTATCACTTCTCCCGTTTAGAGATGAACGTGCTGAGGTCTGGAGATGAAGGGGCTTCTCCAAGATTGCCCTGTGTAAAAGTGGCAGAGCTGCAGGCGTTTGTGAACCTCGGAGCGCCTGAGCACCTCTGAATTTTGTGCACACGTGTGTGCACATGCACACAGGCAACCATTGTGAGCACTGGGTGGTCCTCGTTGCCTGCTATGCACTTCCGAAGCTCCTGTTTGACCTCCTGCATCTGCAAGAACCCTGCCAAGACGTAGGTCTTGGCAGTGGTGAGGCGCTGGCTCATCTTTGGTTTTCTGGAAACACCTCTGATGATGGACATTTTCAGGAGAAAGGTTGGCACAGGAGAGCACAGAGCAGTGGGTGGCACCCCAACATGGGGAGAGGCCTCTCACGGGGAAAAGGCATCTTAGCAGCTCGAGAGACGGATGAGCCGTTCCCAGCCATGTATGCCTGAAACATCCATACACACATGTGTGCACAGGCATGGCCAGGCAGCCCACAGAGGTGAGGAGGGGGCGTGGGGAAAAATGAAATCATGGATAATTGCTTAGCTGCCATGGGAATGTTGCCTGCTAATTTACAGCGTTAGGAGGACTCAGGATGCCACGCTTCCTCCTGAGCTTGGACGATACGGTCCCTCGACACCAGCAGACGTAATTATCCACATTTAACTGAGGGCTTGTAAAATCTATTTGTCTAGCAGAATGTGAGTATAATTGCTATAAATTAAATAAGGATACATTTGTAGCTGGGTGGTGACCCAGTCTGAGCTAGCACAGAGAAGGGTGCCATCTCCTCAAACCTACTGCCTGGTACCAGGCTGCATGGGAAGGGGCTGGGTCTTCCGTGCCATGTCCTCCCTCACTTTTGGGGAAGGAATTCCTCTCCCAAACCTCCTTCTCAAGCAGCAAGTCTAAGGAGAGTGGATTTGCCACCCAGACTTGGGGGATGCCAGGGCACTTGGCACAGCCACATCCATCACTCTCTGTCTTGGTCTTAGTCTGCCACTTCCTGATTTTCTCCCAGACCTCCTTGCCAAGAAGCATCCCTGAGCTGGGATGCTGCCCTGAGACTTGGCCCCACGACTGACCACCTTCACATGTCTGGGCATCTATGTCTGTGCCTTTCTTCTTGCTCTTGGCCAGAGGTCGCAGGCTCTTGGCTGACACACATGGCTTTCTCGCTTGGCACGGTGTGGATCCTTCTTTATAAAATTGCTCAAGGAGATTATCTAGTGGAGGGAAAATTGGGGGCAGGTACCTTTCTTTTGCTGTAGGAAGAACGTGGCCAACTTTTAGTGTGGGAAACGTGTGTGCACGTGTGTGCATGGGTGGATGTGCAAGGAGGGAGGACTAGGCAGCTGGATGGAACACATACATCCCTGCGATTGGAAAAAACTTTTTGTCGTTGTGGTAAAATATGCATAACATAAAATGTACCATCTTAACCATTTTTAAGTGCACTGTTCAGTGGCATTAAGTACATTCACCTTGTTGTGCGGCCATCACCATCCATCTCCAGAATGTTCTCATCTTTCTAACCTGAAGCTCTGTCCCCAGGAAACATGAAGCCCCCTTCCTATCTCCCCAGCCCCTGGCATCTCCATTCTACTTTCTGTCTCTGAATCTGATGACTCTAAGGACCTCACATGAGTGGACTTACACAGGATTTGTCCTGTTGTGACTGGCTTACTTCACTCAGCGTCATGTCCTCAGGGTTCTTCCATGTTGTGTGTGTCAGAATTTCCTCCCATTGTAAGGCTGGTCATATTCCCTCTATGCATGGAGCATGTTCTGTTTCTCCATTTGTCCATCCGTGGACACTGGGCTGCCGCCCCGTGTGGCTATTGAGAGTGACGCTGCCGTGAACACGAAGTGCACTTCTCAGTTGGAGTTGCGGCTCTCAGTTCTCTTGGGGCTGTACCCAGGAGCAGGGTTGCTGACCATATGGCAATTCCATCTGATTGTTTAAGGAACCGCCGAACCTTCCTTTTCCGCAGCAGCGGCGCCATCTTGCATTCCCACCAGCAAAGCATGAGAGTTGCAACTTCCCCACACCCTCACCAATGCCTTGTTATTTTCTGTGCTTTTGATAGCAGCCATCCTAATGGGTGTCGGGCAGCCCATTGGCTTGTAGTCAGGACTCTTCCCTGCCTGGTTGGGCATGTTCCTCTGAGAAAGAAAGGCCGTGGGGAACAGCTACTTTTCAACATCCAGGGACAAGCCAGGCCGCTGGTGCTCTCTGGAAGGGATTGTGACAGGGCCAGGGGTGTCCTCTCTGATGTTCTCAAGAACTGCAGAGCCAGGCCCCTTCTTTCCTGAGAGCTTCAGCTGAGGCACCCCTGAGCAGCAGTGAGTATTCTGCCTCTGACCAGGGGTTTTGGGAGAGGCTGAGGGGCTGAGAGACTCTTACAGGAAGCAAGGAGAAGCTTCTCTGCCTCTGTTATCTTCTCTCCTCTCCCCCAGGCTGTGCAGATGACATAGGCACAGTCACAGCCACTTCTCCCCTTTCCTGCCATCCTGGCAGAACACCTGGCTGCCCCTTCCACCCTGCCAGAAGAGATGTGCCCCTTATGCAGAGCTGGGGAGAGTGGCAGGGACAGGGTGGGGCCGCCTTTCCACTCCCTGCCATGCGAACCCTGCTGCAAACCATGCCAAGGGGCCTGGGGCTCACCAGGCAACTGTGGTATTCCTCGGATGCGGGTAAGGAAGATGGGTCCTGCCCAACCTGCCAGCCAGGTGCAGCCAGCAGGAGGGAGAGCCGCATCCCCAAAACAGCACATCCCCTGGGCCCACAGTTTGCCCTGCAGACTTTCATGGCAAGGGGGCTGCTCTATTTGTGTTGCTTTCGATTCTAAAGGTCACAAAACAGCCAGCTGTGCTTGTCAGTACCAAGGGGTCAGCAATCGAGGCAGATAGATCCAAGGGGCTGCTGAAGCCTGAGTGGCAGCCCCATCCCAACCTGGAGGGGTGGGTGCGGGGAGGGCCGGCCTCCACTTCTCCTGCAGCTTCTCTCCCCACAGGAGGCTACTGGGATTGGCCCCAGGGTTCACCTGCTGGCCCCCGTGGGAGAGCAAGTGTCTTCACTCTCTCTGGTCATGCCATCGCAGGGGCCACACCAGAAGTGCTGGGCCACGTCGCTGTCTTGGATCCTGGAACCATTGGGCGTCCTTGATGGATAGTGGGGGCTGACAGTGAGAACGGGGACTGTGATGCTATCCTTGCCCTATACTATGCCTAGCAGGAGAGCTGGAGGGTCTGCTAGGAAGGAGGCTTTGGGCTTGGCGGTGGGCAGAGCAGGAAGGGCTGGTTTGGCAGGGTCCACGGCCAAAGCACCTCAGACCAGAAGAGGGAGGGAGCTCTGGGTGCAGTAACTGCTCCCAGGTCCACTCCTTGACCGAGGGTTGCAGGTGATTCCAGCTGCTCCCGGGGAGGATTCCAGCTGTCCTTTGGCCCTCCCAGGTGAGCTGAGACCTGTCCGTGCAGGTGGCAGCCCTTGGCCTTGTGGGGGCACCTGTGGGCAGCCCTGCCCTGCCTGGGGGTGCTGGAAGGACTCCGTTGCACCACATGGGCCCTGGAGTGCAGGCGAGAGGAAGAGGAGGTGGCAGAAGGAGGCAGCACAGGCATGGCCTTTTCCAGCCTCCTCCTGGAATTCTGGGGCCCATGTCAGTGGAGAGGGGAGCAGAGACTCTCAGAGTCTGGGGGCATCTGCAGGTGAGGAGGTGGGAGGGGCCTGCTCCAGTGTGCGGGGGGCTCCCCTGGGGTCTGCGGCATGCTCAGAGACCCCTGCAGTCCCTCTCCCTTCCCCCACAGCCCCAGCACATGCAGGCTGCCATTTGCAGAGACCCCTCCTTATGACCCACACAGACTCTGCCTCCCCCAGGGCCCAGATGAAAGAAGAGTTTCACCTAAAGGTCAGGCAGGGAGCCGACTCTGCCCCAGCCCCTCCCTCCGAGGACCTGCTCCCTGTGTGCCCATCGTAACTGAGCCACATGCGATTGTGTGACTGTCCTGCCACTTGGCCATCCAGCTGCCCGCCCTGGTGGCCCCAGGAGCCAGCAGAGTGGCTTTGGAAAGCTTGGGGCTGCCTGCATGCACACACCACCAAAGGAGGGAGTTTCTCCCTCCTCCATCTGCGTCTGCTGTGCTGAAATACAAGAGCCAAGATGTCCAGGGCTTCCAAGTTTCCTTAGCTCTTCCACAGCAGCTAGGGTCGGCCTCAGGGGTGCACAGTGCCCCCTTCTCCCTGGGTGGTGGAGGGGAGGTACTCTGACCCCCAGGATCAAAAAATGGACCTTGGAGTATTTAGCCCCCCACTTCATGTGGGGATCACTCAGGTTCCAGCCATGGGCAGCCTCCTAAAGGTGGGAGTCTGTGTGCCAGGGACTGGCTCTGTGGAACTCATCTGGGCTTAAACGAATACAAAGATTCTACCAGGTATTGCTGGGCCTCAGCCCAGGTACCTCGGCAAAGGCGGTCCTCGTAGGTGGCACCGGGCAGATTGCACCCCCAAGTGGTCTCAGAAGTCACTTGAACTCCCCAGACTCAGAACCCCGTGATGAAATTGCAGCCTGGTGGCCCTGGGATTGGTGTGAGTCTTTGTCCGCATGTGGACCGTGGCGGTGAGCTGGGGAGGCTGCCCTGGGGAACAGGCCTGTGCTTTGGCAGCTGGGGACCTCGGAGGCTCAGGAGCCCTCTGGGGATGGGAGCTGGACTGCGACGGCCCCTCCCACTGCCCTGGCTCCCGCCACCTCGGGCTCTGTCCCAGACCCACTGCCAGGGGGTTGCCGCATGGTTCCTCCCAACTGAATGGAAAGATGTCAGCAAGGAGCTACAAAGCCCATCTTTTCACCAGAGCCTGTTCGCGCCAGCGGGAGTGCAGAGGGTGTTCAGTCCTCCCATGGGCACGCTGTCTTCCCAGGTGCCCATCCTCTTGGGGGTCTGCTGCTTACCCCACACAGCAGTTCCTTAGCTCTGCCAGGCCAGACCTCCCAGGGCTGTCTTTACTGTTTCTGAGTCCGCAGCCTGGAGCAGGCAGGCAGGCGAACAGACAGCCAGATGGACAGTCAGACACAGGCTTAGGAAGCTGAGAGTGCAGGGAGACCAGGAGAGGTGGAAGGGATTCACGCGGAGCTTTCGCCCTGGGGCCTGGACGCAAGGGGCACCGTCCCGCCGCATTTGCATATGGAAATACACGCTGAGGGGCTTTGTGGGGAAGTTCTGTGTGTTAATCCATCTTCCTATGGAAAGGAGGAAATTATTCATAATTAAAAAGTAATAATAATGTGGTGTGAAGGAACTCGCTGTACATTACCCAGAAGGAAGGGGGTAGGGTGGCCAATCTATTTTTAATAGTCTCCATGGCAACGGAGATTTTGTTTACAGTGATTTTTTTTACCCCTTGTTCTTCAGCAAGGCAATTGCTGATTTGCATTGTATTAGAAAATGCTGCCCCAAGTCCCTGATATGGACAGGAGTGTGGCCCTGAAGGGGACTCCAGGAGGGCCCTTGAGAACCTGCCTGAGCCTCTTCTGGGGGCTTTGTGGATCCTGGGTAGAATAACAAGGCCGAGGCCAGCCGAGCTGGTGGGGAGTTTCCTTCCAGCTGCCCAAACCCAGCTGGGTCCCCTCTGCCTGGTCCTGTCCTGCCCCTGCTGCCCCTGAGACACAGCTTCACAGCCCCCTCCATGCCCCCTCTCCTACCCCCAGAGCCCACGCCACCTGCCTAGGGCACCGCTACCCGCCTGTATGAGGCTGGTAGGGACCACTTGGCACGGAACCCAGGCCCCAGCTGAGGTGCAGATGGGATGGCAGCCGCCTGCCCTGTGGCAGCCAGTGCACATGGCTGCTGGCCAGGCCGCAGAAGGACGGCCCGGGCTGGGTGCCCAGGTGCGAGCTCTTCCTGGACCCTGTGGGCTCGCGGCCTGCTGCTCCTTGGGCTGCCTTCCAGCCCCCTCCCCTCTGCCCATCGCCCAGGTGTGCACCTGCAGAAGGGTCTCTCACTGGGGCTGCAGCGCTGCCTGTGCCTAGAGCCTCCTTCCCACTGGCTTCAGAGTCTCCACGCTCCAGGTGGAAACCTGCTCCCTGGCGAAGTGTGGCCACGGGAAGAGAAGAGCTCACGGCCTGGGCCTCCTGGGTGGGAGCGGGGATGCTGCGGCTCCAGGGATTCCCTGCTGTTTGTGGGGGGCCGCAGTAGCCCAGGTGTCACTTTTGTGTTGTGGCTCCTCCCCATATCCGTGGAAATTCAGAAAGCCTCTGGATGCAGCAGGTTCTGGAAGGAGAGCCAGGTGAATGGTCGTTCTTCCACTCAGAGACTCCACATCCTGCCTTTGGGATAATTTGGAGTCTAAGTCAATGAAATTGAGAAAGTGCAGCCTTTGTAACTAGAGCAGTTTCTTGGCTGGCACAAAAATGGGCACTGCAGGGGAGGGGTGCCCCGGCCTGCCCTCTTGAGGCTGGGTCTGGGCTGATTTGAGTTTTCTGTTTTGGTCTCTCTTGCATTTCAGAAATTTCATCTGCAAGTGACATTTGCAGGCAGTTCCCCCTTTCCCCCTCCCTGCTTTTAAACCAGCAGAACCTTTTGGGAAAATGCCCAATTTTCCTTCTTAGGAGAGGTGGACGGAGACAGGGCAGAAGCAGGCTGGTTCCTCTGGCTGTCAGAGTGCAGAAGGGAGGCTGGAGGGTTGAACGGAGAGGGGCTCAGGGTCAGAGAGTGGTAGTCACCCCTTTACTGTGGGCGGGGATCATGCCACACACATACACAACACATGCATACACACCACACATACATTCATACACACTTGCACCATGCCCTCACATATATACACACACATGCATAGGTGCACACACACATACATACACCACACACATACGCCACACACACATCACACGTGAATACACACCACACACATTTATACATATGCACCATGCCCTCACACATACACATATGTGCATACACACACATACACATATACCATACACTCACACATATCACACACAACACATGCATACACACCACACACATTCATACAAACCATGTCCTCACATATATCACACACAACAATGCATACATGCACACATTCACACACACATAACACCATGCCTTCACACATATATACACACATGTGCATACACACATACACCACACAGCACACACATATCACACACAACACATGCATACACAACACATGCATTCATACACACCATACCCTCATACATGTATACACATGTGCATATGTGCACACACATACACAATACACTCACACATATCACACACAACACATATATACACCTCACACACATTCACACACACCCATACCACCATGCCTTCACACATACACACATGTGCATACACACCACACACATATCACACACAACATGTGCATACACACCACACACATTTATATACACATCATGCCCACATACATACACACATGTTCACACACACACACACACCATACACTCACACATATCACACACAACACATGCATACATGACACACATACACACTATGCCCTCACACATATACACATGTGCATACACACTTACACCACACACAGATCACGCACAACACGTGCATAAACACCACACACATTTATATACACACACCACCCCACATATGTATATACACGCATGCGTCTACACGCATACATACCACACACTCGCATACACCATGCACACATATACACAACATGTGCATACATGCTGCACACACATTTATATAACACACATCACGCCCACAGGCATATATACACACGTGCGTACACACATACTACACACTCGCATACACCACACACACCTATACATAACACGTGCATACACGCTGCACACCCATTGTTCCATATTTTCCATTTAATTGGCCCCAGTATGAGCCTTCATTGTTCATTCATTCAGCAAACGTCCCCTGAGTGCTAGCCCAGGGCTCCACGAGGCCTGGGGCCTGGCTTGTCCAACACGGGTGCTCTAGAACAACCATTGCATGCATGGATCACAGCATGAACAACTGCTACAAGTCAGGCACCATGGGAGACTGGGGACATACAAGGGAATGAGGCTCTGGTCCTGCCTCACCACTGTGCAGGTGGGGGCGTGGGGACCGCAGTCGGGCTGGCAGGCAGGAGCTTACAGCACAGAGGGAGGGCATGGAAGGGGAAGCCTGGGGCCAGGGCAGCCCCAAGGAGGGAACTGATGGAGACCTGGAGGGGAGGTGGGAGAAGGGTGGAGGAGGAGCCCGCGGAGCTGAGGCCAAGGCTGAACACGCTCCCCAGGGAAGAATGCTCCACACAGAGGGATGGTGCGTGCAGAGGCCCTGGGTCCGAGACAACCTGGCTGCTTGGGGTAACTGCAGGTAATTCCAGAATGAGTCTCGGTGGGTTTTGGTTTTTGCATTTGGTGTGAGCAGATCAGTGAGGTGCCATGAGGTGCCCCCACCCCAAAATGCCTTTGGGACACTTTGATACAGTTCAGAAGCTGGAACACACACCCAGAAAGCAGGGCGCAGGCAAGCAGCACACAGAAAGTCCTGGGAACATTTGATCCGGTTACGTGACAGCATCGGCTCCGTCGGCACAGCGCTTGGTGCCGGGGCACAAAAAAAATGTGCTCGAGGTGGTTCCTGTTGCTGTTTTTATTTTACAGAGGAGGAAACTGAGGCACAAAATGGCAAGGTAGCTGGCGGAGATCGCACAAGTAGAAAGTGGGGTCTCTGCACTCAGCCCAGGTCTCCAGATGCCCAGCCCAGCTGTGTGGTGCAGAGAGTGGGAGGGGTGTGAGCAGGTGCCAGCTCGTTCCCCAGCCTACAGTGAGCAAGCACCTGCTGGTGCCACAGGTGAGCAGCTGGTATGGAGGGGCCTTGCCTTCCTGGGGCCGGCAGTCAAGCGGAGCAGCCAGCAAAGCAACTGAGGCAGGAGGGATTGCGGAGCTCAGGAAGCAGGAGGCAGCAGGCACCGCCTGACCTGGGCGTGCATGTGCCACTGATGAGTAACAAAACACCTCCAGCTCAGGGGCTTAAGCAACACCATTTTTCTGAAGGCCACTTTTCTGTCAGTCAGAAGCTCAGATGCACATTCCTCACCACGGGACCCCTCCACTTTCACGCCACCAGTGGAGAAGTTCCCCTTTGCCCCATCCCTTTTACTGTGGAATCCCCTGGCTTCCTGTTCTGCGACCAGCTGGAGAAAACTCTCTGTGTTTCAAAGGCTCATCTGCTTAGGTCAGGCCCACCTGATAAACTCCCTACCTGGGTCCTTAATGACCGCCTCCCCCTGCCGCAAAATCCCCTCACAGCTGCACCTCGGTTTGTGTTTGGCTGAAGAACTTGGAGATGTGTGTACACCAGGTGCTGACCTGGAACTCTGCCTGCGGTAGCCAGAATGATGCACGGAGATGAGAACCAGCCTGAAACGCAGCAGGGTAGATGCCACTGACTGGGAGCAGCTAAGACTGTGCAGGGGAGAACCTATGTCCCAGAGGAAACTGACCACCCACGAGAGACACTCCCTTGGCCCAAGGCAGCCAGGTGGCCAGGGCACTGTGTGCAGGGGGCCGTCTAGCATTGCACACGCATGCTGAGCTGAGGCAGTGGGCACGGGAACAGCCCACTGGTGTGATAGAATGTTTTTGAAGTTGATAGAGACAGTGGTTGCATCACGGATTAAATGATACTAAATGATACACTTTAAAATGGTTAATTTGGTGTAATGTGAATTTCACCTCGATGAATAATAATAATACAATAATTACTTGGTGGGAGAGACCATTAATGCAAGAACAATGATGGTGATGATGTTATCAGCTCAGCTTTACCTGGTGTTATAATTCTGGTTATTATTATTATTCAGATGCAATTTGGCATTAACTCAGCCAAACAATGTGGGCCTCATCGGCTAAATGCATTTTAAGACTCTGCTTCTCAGAACAGGGTCTCCTAGGGACCTGCCTTCCATCCAGCACCCCCTTAGCAACCATGTCTAGATCTGTGGTTGGGGGAGCCCTGAGCAGCAGATGGGCAACCCGCAGGTTCGGAGGTCGCTGTCTTTAAAACCACAGAATGACTTGGCCAGGCTCCTGGGGTGGCCGTGAGCCACAGAGCCCTGGGCCCCCATCCTGCTCAGATCTCATTGCCCGCTGGTTGCTCCAGCCTTTTCTGCTTAAGTTCTTCGGCTGATTCTGCCCCGTGGACTCACCTCCTCATCTTTGCCCTCATAGCTCAGTGCTGCGTGGGGGCCACCCGACCCTCCCACTGGTCTCGCTTGGGTGAAGAAGCTGTCCTCGGTGGGGCACTTCTCACTGTGATGAGAGAGATCATCCAGTAAGAGCCCCTGCAGACCCAGCCATCGAGTGTGTGTCTGGGCCGGGTGTTCTGCAGAATACGCAGCCTGCCTCCCCACAGTGACCCCAGGAGGCGAGTGCTCCTTCTCCCCCAACTTCACAGACCAGCAAACAGAATTCTGGAGATCAGAAGCAGCTTCCTGGGGTCTCACAGCTGGCAAGCGTCAGAGCAGGATCGGAAGTGGGGCTGGTGGGCTCCAGAGCCCACGCTGGAAACAAACTAGCCGGGACCTGGGTTCCGTGCTCGACACAGCTCCTTGGAGGAGAAGCCGGCGTTTCATCTTTGCATTCCGACTCCAGGCCAGTGCTGGCTGCATAGTAGGTCTTTATATAGTGCAAACGAGTCAAAGAACGATTCTCTGTTGTTTCTAGTCTTAGCAAAGAGGACTCTGAGAACAGGGGTTTTTCACAAGCCCTCTCAGAGGGCGCCTTGCGTTCTTGCCTTGGTGTTACTCCCACCTTCCCCCAAGCCACCTTGAATGAATTCCTGCTCCCGGCCGCCTAGCTCTCCTTCCTCCTTTGCAATCCTGCAGAAGTCCTCCCCACGCCTTGTCCCCCAATCCTGAGGGACCCTCTGTCCTCCAGACAACTCGCTCCTTCTGGTTTGAATGGAAGCCAAATGCGGAGCCTCATTTATTGTCTCACATTGTGAGTTACTGCATGTTCCCGTCTTGCTCTCCAGCCAAATTACATACTACTTTGAAAGAAGGCAGGACAAGCTCACAGCACTTCAATGAAGATGCGGAAACACATCACATACAAAGTGAAAAGCCCCACTCCTTCCTGTCCTCCCCCAGGGGAAGCCTCTTTTAACAATAGGACAGATACTCCCAGACCTTTATTCAATAGTTGAGTGATTTATTTGTTCATTTGTGAGATTTCTATTGTTACTTTTACTAAAAACATGCAAACAGGCCAGGCAAGGTGGCTCACGCCTGTAATCCCGGCACTTTGGGAGGCCGAGGCAGGTGGATCACCTGAGGTCAGGAGTTTGAGACCAGCCTGGCGAACATGGCAAAACCCCGTCTCTACTAAAAATACAAAAAATTGCCGGGCATGGCGGCGGGTGCCTGTAGTCCCAGCTACTTGGGAGGCTGAGGTAGGAGAGTTGCTTGAACCCAGGAGGCAGAGGTTGCAGTGAGCCAAGATTGCCATGGCACTCCAGCCTGGGCGACAAGAGCGAAACTTCGTCTCAAAACAGAAACAAAAACACACAAGCATGCACAGACGTTGGTAAGCACCGGTGGATCTGCAGCTCACCTCTCTCTCCACCATAGCTCCCCAGCAGCCTGGCATGGAAGTCCGTGCAGATCCACTTCGGCTGCATAGAGGAGTCTGGAGCCAGCTTCGGGTATTTCTTTGCATCCCCCAAATATTGTCCCCCCAGGTCCTGGCTGCTCAGTAAGCATCCAGCATTGTTGGGAGTCACCCTTTCCCATGGCGGGGGCAAGCCAGTTAAACAAACACATGTAGTAGCCCCAGAATTTTATGAAGCGAATTTTGTCAACTGCTGGAGCCAATTCCATGCAACATGGTCACGTTGGGAAGGTAGGACATGGGGAGATAATGACACTCAGCGCTGCGTCACATTTACAGGCGTGAAAGGAAATGGAGGGCACCGTTTGTTAATTGTCCCCATCCTGATGGGACACGCCTCCCTCTCCACAATTCCCGGCAATTAGAAGTGAGTCAGGGATTTCCTGGCGGGAGAAACAACAGCCAGGCAATGGAGAGGCCTCATCCTCGCCAGCCCAGGGAGAAGCAGGTGGCTGTCCTGCCTGGACACAGAGTGGAGGGTGTTGCAGGAAGAGCTCTGAGACCCAAACAGTCCTGAGACGTGGAGACTGAGAAGCGACCTGGCAGAGTCAAGACCCCCCAGCGGGAGCCACGGGTGAGAATTTTGGGGCTGAAGCAGTGCTGAGCCGACCCCATCCCTAGGGTTGTCAGCAGCTGGGAGAACGAGCAAAAAGAGAGTTTGCTTGTCTCTGCCTGGTTTCCATCTTCTAAAGCAACATAAAGAATGAGAAAATAATCTCTCAAAATAAGCTGTAGCTGAACAACACAGACAGGCATGTTCCCAACAGCTCTGTTCACAAGAGCCCAGAAATGGAAACAGCCCAAACATTCATCAGCAGAGAGATGGATAAATAAACCCTGGGGCACTAGGAATATTACGCAGCCATGAAAAGGGGCAAGGGGCCGATACGTGCAGGAGGTGAATGGGCCTCAAAACCCTGATGTAGCATGAAAGGAGCCAGCAGTGAAGGCGTGCAGTCCCAAGATCCATGCACAGAAAGTTCTAGGACAGGGAAAACTCAGAGGTGGTGGAAAACAGTGAAGACAGTGGTTGCCCTGGGGGCTGGAGGTGGGAATGGCTGGGGAGGGGCATGAGGGGACTTCCTGAGGGGCATGGTCTGCATCTTGGCAGGTGAAGAGTTGTGCAGCTGTGTGCATTTGCAGATTCATGCGTTTCTTTTTCTCTTTCTTGTTTTTGTTTTTGAGATAGAGTCTCACTCTGTCACCCAGGCTGGAGTGCAGCGGTATGATCTCAGCTCACTGCAACCTCTGCCTCTTGGGTTCAAGCGATTCTCCTGCCTCAGCCTCCCAAGTAGCTAGGATTACAGGGGCATGCCACCACACCCAGCTAATTTTTGTGTTTTTAGTACAGACAGGGTTTCGCCATGTTGCCCAGGCTGGTCTTGAACTCCTGGCCTCAAGTGATCTACCCAAAGTGCAGGATAAGCCACCATGCCTGGCCCAGACTCATTGTATGTCAATTTTTACCTCAAAAGAAAAAAAAATGTAAACAAATGTCAAACCCTAGTTGATGATAAACTCGCTGAAGTATCGGGGGAAGTGCACACACGTCTGCAGCTTACTTTCAAATGCATCAAAAATAATAAACTAGGTTGTCGGGTGGCGGGGGGTGGAGACGGGCTCAGATGTGTGATGCAGCGTGTGGAGGAGAATGCCTCAGTTGCATCGAGCTGGTGGGGTGCAGCCGTCACCGTCAAACTCCTCAGCTTTTCCGTATGTTCGAATATATTGGTGATAAAATGTTGGGGGAAAATCAGCTGTAAGATGAATACGTAAAGGGCTATTTTTGGAGAGACCTGGGGAACATGCTTCACTGTGGTGATTGCTTGGGAGGCCCTCATAGTCTGGGAGTCCCAGCATCCTGCCGTGGGTGGGACGATCCGATGCAGGCCTTTGATTTCCTGGAGTCTAGACTAGGTGTCAGGTCCTGAGGAGGGGACTGAGGCTATCTACTTCTTTGAACATCCATGATTCTGGTCTTCTAGGATTTTACAGACTAGCTGGGAGGTCAAACACATATAGAGGAAAGAGTTAATTGCCTAAAACTTGGTGTGGGGTAGGAAGGCAGCTGGACTCTGGAGATGGACAGGTGAATGGCCCAGGCAGCTGAGGTCTGAGCATACCAGGCCACAGGGAGCCATGGATGGTTCTTGGGGGAGGGAGGCTGTGAGAGCAGGACTGGGCCCAGTGAGTGATTTGAGGGACCCACAGGGGTGGTGAGGAGGGCCAGAAGCTAGGTAATGGGAGGGGAGGGACAGGAGAGTCCGTGGAGCTGGTGGCCTGGATGTGGGCAGAGGAGAGGGCGCCGGGGCTGAGACTGGACCCCCAGTGCTTCTTGGCTTCTCACAGCCTGGCCCTCTGCATCCATCTGTGTCTCCTGCCATCTTTGGGCCAGCTGCGTGACCTGGGCACAGAGGGCTTCGCAGCAGAGTGGGGCCGTGTGGCCTGGGGTGCCCGCGGGCTGGGACTCCTTGACACGTGCTCTGGTCCCAACTCCTTGCATCCCTCATGCCCGGAGTGTAGACTTGCTCACCTCAAAGAGTTGGCTTAGGAGGGAGGAACCAGTGCCTAGCCAGGCCCCTGGTGGGCTGGGACATGGAGGGCTCCCACCGCTGTGGCCCTGCCCACGCCCACTGTCCTCACGGGCCTCAGTCCTGCGGCTTCCCGCCAGCTTGTTCTCTCCCCCTCAGGCTCCCCCAAATCTGTGTGTTCAACTGAGAGTGGGGATGGGACACTGGCATCACCCTTGGCAGGGAAGGAGTGAGAAGAGAGGACCATAGAAAATGAACATCCTGGGCGGGGCGTGGTGGTTCACGCCTGTAATCCCAGCACTTTGGGAGGCCAAGATGGGTGCATCACAAGGTCAGGAGATCAAGACCATCCTGGTTAACATGGTGAAACCCCGTCTCTACTAAAAATACAAAACTTAGCCAGGCGTGGTGGCGGGCAGCTGTAGTCCCAGCTACTCAGGAGGCTGAAGCAGGAGAATGGTGTGAACCCGGGAGGTGGAGCTTGCAGTGAGCCAAGATCGCGCCACTGTACTCCTGGGTGACAGAGCAAGACTCCATCTCAAAAAAAAAAAAAAAAAAAAAAGAAAATGAACATCTGGGAGCTTGTGCTGGGGGAGCCTGAGAGGACGGGGCCTGGGCAGGTTTGCCCTGACACAGATGCCTGGAGGGCGGGTGAGGGGGCAGTGTACTGGGGGACAGGGAACAAGCCCCGCCCTGCCCAAGCCAGGAAAGCCACCAGGGACTTTCCCACCGAAGCTGTCCGGGACGTTCCCACCACAGCACAGCCCTCAGTGGCTAGACCTGTGGGTCTGTGGAAGCTGGACCTGTGGGGCTGTGGGGCTGACGGGGGTGGAAGTCCATGATGGGGCTGTGTTCACGGATTATTCCTGAGCTCTGGAGTCTGGAAGTCAGGCTTGCCCACCTGTAGGTGACAGGTATCCCTGACAGAGGCGCCCATCCACAGGAGCCTGAACCCCCCATGGGAGCTGCCCGTCTCTAATTTGCACAGAGCCCTGACCTCAGGGGCAGCCCTGCTGCCGGGACCTGGCCCCACCTGGTAGGGGTGTGGGCCTTGCCAGCCAAGGGCCTTCTAGGACAGTCTGGCAAGCTAAGGGGCGACCAGCAGGCTCTCAGCCATCAGGAGGACATACAGGGTGGTGGGGAGGGTCTTGCTTTTCACTGCCCCTCCCCAAGCACCAAGGGAGGCCTATTCAGGGCCCCAGCGAGGGGGAGGGAGCAAAGTCTTCCTCCTTCCCCCTGGCTGCAGTCCTCTCCCAGCAAGGCCACTGTGTCCCTTCCGAGATGAGAAAAGGTCCAGGGGTTAGTGTGCCTGGTGGGAGGGTCAGCCCTTCCCACAGCAGAGCAGATGAAGACCTTCAGCATGATCTGATGGTGATCCTGATGAGCCTTCTCTTTGCCGGGCACGTCCTGTGGGTCAGGCTCCTGCTGAGAATGTGACCTGCAACCTCGGGGCAGCCCCACGACATCCGGGAGGGTAGGTACTGCTCACACCCCCATAGTAGAGATGAGAAAACTGAGGATCCAAGCTGGATACGGGTCAGAGGCAGAGGGTGCACTGGCTCTGACCCCGGGCTGTCCAACTCCAAATCCGTGCTCTGAAATCCCATCCCATCACCTGGCACTGAGCCTTCACCTGGTCCTCCCATCGTCCAGCCTCCTGTTTCACAGACAAGGAGACCGAGAGCCAAAGATGATAGCTGGTCGTAGAGCTCAGCGTCCAGGCCCTGGCCCACCCTTTCCTATGCAGTGGGGTCCCCACCACCCCATGTGGCTCCTGCTTTGTCTGTGTCCGCCCTGCGGGGCCCCCTGCGCCCACTCCAGCGGGAGCCCTACAGCTTCTCAGGGGATCGTTAATCCCCGTCAGCACAAGCAAACAAACTCCCCGCTCCATTTATTTCATGGGGCTCCCAATTTAATTAGGTTTCCCAGTTTTCCGCCTGTCCTGGGCCAATCACTCCTTAAAACAGTGGAGAATTCATTTGCACCTGCTGTCAGAAAGCGTCTCTCCCCAGTTAGAAAAATAATTAAGCCATCATCACACATCAGGGGTAATGAATCACCATTTTTCATTCAGTTCGCAGGTCGTTTGTTTTCTTCTGCACTGGCAAAGGAGGTGCAAACTAAATTTGAGCAGCTGCCAAGTGGATCCTGCCTCCCTTGCAGAGCCCCTTCCCTTCTTCTCTCTCCAGAGACCCCTTTTCTCCTTGAGTGGTGCCATGGGGACAGCAGCCTCTGAGCATGCCCAGCTCTGCCTGGGTCCTCCACCCTGGGCTCCTGGTAGTGGGCCACAGATTGTCCCCTGCTTCTGCTCTTTCTCAGGTGTGACTCTCAGGTGGCTGCTCTGCAGGTAACGTGGAAGGTCTCACCTGTGAGAGAGCCGTATGCAGTTCCTGTGGTCACCAGAACAGATGACCACAACTGTGTGGCTTCAACAGCAGCATTTATGCTCTCACAGCTCAGGAGGCCAGAGTCCAGGATCAAGGCAGGGCCGTGCTCCCTCGGGAGGCTCCAGGGGAGGGTCCTCCCCGGCCTTCCCCATCTTCTGTGGTTCCGGCAGTCTCTGACTTGTAGACGCATCATCCCGACATCTGCCTCCATCATCACAGGACTCCCCCTCTCTGTGTCCCTGTGTGTCAGATCTCCCTGGCCTTTTTCTGTCCCTGTCATTGGGTTCAGGACCCACCTTAATCCAGGATGATGGCATCTCAAAATCCTTAACGTGATTACACCTGCAAGGACCTTCTTTCCCAATAAGGTCCCATTTACGGGTCCTGGGAGGTTAGGATTTGGACGTATCTTTTTGAGGGGAGGAAGTCACAATTCAACCCACTCCAGGGTGAAATTATTTACCCCCGAGGCTGTTAGGCTCACCAGATGCCCCACATCTGGATACCTGCAGGGTCCTGGGAGACCCTTTACCCAGACGTGCCCAATAATCTGGCCCCAATCTCCAGAGCGCCCCATTGCAGGACAGGAGGGCCACAGAGCGCCCCATTGCAGGACAGGAGGGCCACAGAGCGCCCCATTGCAGGACAGGAGGGCCAGAGGCTGGGGCTGGTGTGTCAAGCTGCTGTATCTGGAGCCAGTCGTCAGACCCACAATGATATCTGAGTGGGTACAGACCATGAACTGCGGGGCCAGGTGCCCTGGGGCTCATAGAGAGGACGCCCCATGTAGGAACTTACAGACCCGTCACGGAGCAGGCTCAGCGAACGTCCAAACACGGGGCATGGGATCGGGGTGAAGGGAGAAATGAGCTGCGGAATACTGGAGTGTTGTCTCCTTTAAAAGTGAAACAAAAGAAATAGGTTCCCCTCTCCCATTCCCTCCCCTCTCCCTCTGCACTGAAGGCAGGGTCTCACGTGCACACTGGGAACACACACGCAGGACAGGGAATAAGGCGTTTGCATTTTGTAGACTCTCTCAAGGTGGTCTCATTGATTGGCTGATTGGTTGACTGTACCCCTGGATCATGAAGGAGTCGTTTTCGGGGGCTCACTGGCTCTTCTTATTTTTTTGTCTTCCCATTTGGCTTGAAGTTGACCTATTTTAAAGTGGTAGTAGCCCCGTTCTACCACCTGGTGGCGCGCGTGAGCAGCAGCGTGCGCAGGGGCGTGGCTCCCGCCGCTCAGGGCTCCTTTCCGAGAAGCTGGCTGTGAGCGGAACCTGACCGCGGAGCCCCGAAGTTCTCATCTTTCCTTTGATCGTTCCTGTAGGAATTGATCTCCCCTGCCGAACCGCTGTCATTCTAGAAGCAGCTCCAGAAGCGAGCACCAGCGTGGCTGACTGCAGGGCAGCACTGGAGAGGCTCTGCGTCTGTGAATTTAAAAATGAACACGCCCGGATCTCTAGCTTTGGAAGTAGGGTTGTGACGACGTGTTTTTCTGTTTTGTCTCGTTTTTGTTCGGAGGGGGATCTGTTGGCACAGGGATGCTAGCTAGGCTGTCTAGACACATCCAGGAGTTCCCCAGGTGGCAAGGTGTTGTGGCAACTTTGGGAGGGGCTGGCCCAGCTTAGGAGAGTGTGGGGACTTCGGTTTTGGCTTCGGAGGTGGCCTGACTGATGCAGAGACACTCCCAGATCAGGGCAGTGACGGGGCCAACAGGTGCCCCCAAAAAGGGGCGAGTCCAGCTCCCACCTCTCAGTCAACGGGCATTAGAGCAGGAGCTGCTGCATTTGGGACACCCCGCTTACAGCCGCATCTTCCTAGTGTGTCTGAGCCTTCTGCATTCTTAAAATCTTTGGTTAATTCGCGGGTCACACGTGAACTAACTTCACCCACCCCCAACACCTTGTGAGGTGGGTGTTATGGGTGAACTGTGTCTCTCTAAGATAAGTTGAAGCGCCAACCCCTGGTACCTGTGAACGTGACCTTATCTGGAAACAGCCTTTGTGGATGTAATCAGGTAAAGATGAGGTCACTAGGGTGAGCCCTAACCCACCATGACCAGTGTCCTTGTAGGAAGACAAAAACACCGTGTGAAGACACATACAGGAAAAGGCCCCGTGACGGCAGAGGCAGGGTTGGAGAGACTCGGCTACAAGCCCGGGAGCCCCTCGGGTGGCTCCAGAGGCTAAGAAGCCATGAGGAAGAATTCTATCCGGAGTCTCAGCAGGAGCTTGGCCCTGCTGACCCCTTGGTTTGGGGCTCCTGACCTCCAGAATGGGAAGGAAAAAATTCATGTTGCTCTGAGCCACCCAGTTTGTGGCGCCCCTCTGTCCACACCACGGGGAGTTTGAGGGGGCTCCCCAGATGGGAACTGGAGTTCCAGAGCCCCGTGGTGCATTTGTTTCACTGTCAGACTTTTTCCCCACTCCAAACCCCATTCCCCAAGAGTCCTGCTCCGATCCTGATCCCAGGGGCAGTGTTGGAAGTGTCTGGAAACCTGTGAAATCAGCAGTGGTTCCACTGTCCCTCCAGCACTCCTGAGAGAATCTGTGGGTCGAGACAAGCAGTGGCTGAACCTGGATATCTCCAGACCTTTTCTGAGTGATGGGAAACGATGTCTAGATTCCAGAGCGGGAGTTAGACTGTCCTGCACTAGCCAGTTAGGGACAACTTTCACTTGGAGAGAAAGCCAGCATTCTTTCCAGTGGCGCGTTCACGCTTGCTGAAGACGGGAGCGCCCGAGGGTCTGTGGTGTCTGCTGCTCCCCGGGGAGGGGCCCCGGCTACATCTGCGTGAGAAGCCAGCATGAAAAGGTGATGAGAACATCAGAGTTTAAAAACAGGTTTTCATAATGGACATTGTGTTTTGGTTTTAGCAGCACTTTTCCCACAAAATTAAAGGTAGATTTTTTTGCTTTCTCCTTTGTGACTGCTGGGAGAGCGTGGCCTGCTGGGCCCTGGTGCGGCCACCGTGTGGGATTTTGCTAAATTTAATGATCCCTGATGGTGAAAAGTCCTCCCTGAACCACTGTCTTGAAAAGATGGCAAAAAAAAAACCATCCCTGCCCTCCACATGGAACCTGCAGTCACGCCAGGAAAACCCTTCATGAAAGCTGGTGCAACGCTGTCACTCTAATCAGAAGCGCGAGCCGTGCACGGAAGCAAAACTGCTGATTTACCAGCTGTGTGTGTGCGGGCACGCACCTTTGCCTCCCGGTGCCTCGGTTTCCTCATTTGTGAAGCGGGGATAGCCTCACCCACGGTACGCATTTCCTGTGGCCGCTGTAACAAACTGCCACGGACTGGGTGGCTGGAAACACAAGCTTTTTCTTTCACATTCTGGAGGTCAGAAGCCCAAAACCAAGGGGTCAGCAGGGCCATGCCCCCTCTGAGACTCCAGATAGAATCCTCCCCACGGCTTCTTAGCCTCTGGGGGCCGCCAGCCACCCGAGGGGTTCCCGGGCTTGTAGCCGCGTCACTCCAACCCTGCCTCTGCCGTCACACGTCCTTCTCTCATGCATGTCTTCACACGGTGTTTTCCTCTTCCTACAAGGACACCAGTCATGGTGGGTTAGGGCTCACCCTATGACCTCATCTTTACCTGATTACATCGGCGAAGGCTCTGTTTCCAAATAAGGTCTCGTTCACAGGTACCAGGGGTTGGCGCTTCAACTTATCTTAGAGGGACACAGTTCAGCTGTGCACTGTGTGTGTTGGGTGGGCGAAGTGAGTCCCCAGGTGAAAAGTGGTCAGACTCGTGACTGGCCCCTGGTAAACATCACGTAGATGGCCACTGTGCCCCTGCCCTTACTATTTTATGCACTCACATCTCCCAGGGTAATTCCGCTCTCTCAGCCTCAGCGCTGCTGCTACGTGGGAGCCGCATCGTCGCCCACGGTGGAGGCCGCCCTGTACGCTGCAGGGCGTTCAGCAGCACCCCTGGCCTCCACCCACCAGATGCCAGAAGCCCCTCCCTCAGTTACGATGACCAACAATGTCTCCAGACATTGCCACGTGTCCCTCCCCAGGAGGTAAAATTACTCTCGGTGGAGAGCCACTGACGTGGTTTATGTGGTGTGCGTATGTTAAACGCTGACAGATATCGTCAGGCTGTGTCCTCCTGCCAGGCCTCGCCAGTTCACATCCCATAGTGGGTCCCCACATTCTGGGGTGACGAGACACCTTCACCCTTTCCCACTTTTCTGAAACCGTGGTGCAAATTGATGCAATGAAGCCTCGTCTAGGCCAGGAGCGCCTCAGGGCTGGACGCTCCCATACTTGGGGCGGGGGGGTTCTGGGAGTTTCCGCAGGCCTCCTTTCTGGTGCATAATGAGCCTCCCGGGGCCCAGCAGGATCAGGACTGCTCTCAGCACTGCTTGTATTTTCTCTTTCTTGCAAAGCACTAGATTGGGCTCTAATTACTGCTCAGCTGCAAAGCCCTGACTCTGGGGCCCCGACAAGGCGCCCAGAGCCTCATTCGGGCTCCGAGTCTTCCTCTTCTCTAAACTCCTGTGATACTGTCTGCACCCCAAAGCTGTCTGGGTGGGGGTGTGCAGGACCGCAGATGAGAATATTCTGAAAATCTGCCGCTGGACAGATTCGTGACGGCGTCTCACAGTTATCCAGGACGGAAAATCCATCTTCCCAGCCCCAGGGCCTCTGTTTGTGGTTGTAGCTTTCGGTGCTGGCATCAAACTGTCAAGGCTGAGACACCTCCCCTGCTCACCGCTGTGGCCTGAGAAAGGTATCCAGAAAAACAGAGGGTTCCCCGACGTCCTGGAGGCCTCCCGAGGGTGGTAACAGGTCCCTGCCGTGACTCCTGCGATGCAGCTGGTTTATCTCAGCCATTGGACCATGTTGTAAAGGAAAAGGTGTCAGTGAGGTGTGAGCTGGGCTGCTCTAAATCAGACACTATGGCCAGCTCACCTGGCCTGAAGCTTAAATCTGCCCTAGGTTGATTTTGATGGGAAATGAGGTATGCGAGGAGGCTCTTAATGGGCTTTTCTAAACTTCTGGGGGGTCGCACTTTTTTTTTTTTTTTTTTTTTTTTTGGGATGGAGTCCTCCTCTGTTGCCCAGGCTGGAGGGCAGTGGCATTATCTTGGCTCACTGCAACCTCCACCTCCCGGGTTCAAGTGATTCTCCTGCCTCAGACCCCCGAGTAGCTGGGACTACAGGTGCGCGCCACCAGGCCCAGCTAATTTTTTTTTTTAATTTTTTATTTTTAGTAGAGACAGGATTTCACCATGTTGGCCAGGATGGTTTCGATCTCTTGACCTCATGATCCGCCTGCCTCGGCCTCCCAAAGTGCTGGGATTTCAGGCGTGAGCCACCGCGCCCAGCCCACACTTCTTAAAAGGATAGTCACTTATTTGAATGTAAATAGTGATGCTATGGCAAGGAAATCCTGCCTGTCCGCGGGGCTGTGGGGAGGCGTCTCCTGGAAACACTGATGCTGTGAAAGTGACAAAGCTGTATTTCTTTATTCCCAAATCCACCCCTTGAGACAGGTCGTCCTTGCAGCCAGGAAGCATTTCCAAGATTCAGGCTCTGCGGCTTAGCTTGGTGCGCGTTCCCTGCCGCTGTGACGGGGGTTTGTTCTCCTTGCAGACTTCCCTACCATGGATGACAGGTCCCACCCTGGCCCGGCTTCACGGACCCGTGACCGGTGGAGGTGCTGGAAGCTGCACTCAGAAGGGATCCAGACTGGGTTTCATGCCCTGTTGTTGCTGTCTGGGAATTCTGGACAACTTTTTAATGAGGGGATGGTCCCTGCAAATTATGTAGCTGGTCCTGCCCACCGCCTGGGGCCCGAGGGGGACAGCTTTCATCCCTCCGAGCAGCAGGTGGGCCTACCCAGGCCAGCTGGACAATGACAGCCCTCCTGAGTCTGGGTCCCTTTTTTCTCTGGATAATGACGGGGTGGCCAGCACCTGTGAGGATGCCCTCCCACTTAGAGAGCAGGGTGGGCATAGGGCCGGGGAGGGGGTCTCAGGGGGAGTCAGAATAAAATTCACATTAAGGAAGGAGGTCCTTTCCCCCTTTCTGGAAAGAAACCCTTAATTCTTCTGGAATCACTGTGCTGGAGAAGACAGAGGTTTATTTCAGGGAGTGGGGAGCCCCTTTTCCTTAGGATGCTGCATTTTAAAGGGCAAGGCCAGGATGAGCAGGGAGAGAAGCAAGAGTCCTCATGGGCAGCAGAGGTCACTTTGCAGCATCTCAGACGCACAGACACAGGGAGCTTCAAATTTGGGCTTCTCTGTTCTGAGCTCAGCCACACCCTTCTCCTCCGGCTCTGCCCAGTCCAAATTTGCTCCAAAAGGGTATCTTTCCTTCCACTGGAGGTCCAGGCAGCCAAGGTGGTAACCAAAAGAAGGTGGGAGGCAGGTTTTGGAGGCAGGGCCCTCCAGCCCCAGGTGGAGACGTGGCTTTGCACCCTGCCCTGTTACTTTTGAGATGCTCAGAGTTCTGGGGAAGGACTCAGGGGCTCAGACATCCTCAGGTCCTGGCAGCTTGAGCATCCAGATGACACCAGACCCGGATCCTGGAATGGAAACCAGTGGCAGGCGGGGCTCCTTGTGAGCACCTTGTTAGTGCACCTGTACCCCAGACCAAGGGTGAGGGACGCCCCATTGCCCAGCTGCAGCCCCGCTGGCAGGTGAGGGTCTACCCCTTCTGCAGGATGGTCTGCTCCCACAGCCAGGAGGGGATCTCAAGCCTCCTGAGTCACCCTCAATCCAGGGCTGACGTGATGGGCTCCTGGTCACGTCACGGCTCAGCCACTTGTTGTTGTTGACCTTGGGCAAGGCGCTTCTGCCTTGTGCCTCAGCGTCCTCCTCTGCAAAGCGAAAGACCACCAGTCCCACCCCTTGGGGTTGGGGGAGATGACCCACTGGAAGCCCCTGGATCAGTGCCCGGCACACACTAACTGCCAGGCGGGCGCCAGCTGTCACCATCCAGTGTGAAGGGAACCTCGCTGTCCACTGTAAACCACAGCCCAGAGCTCTTGGCTTGTGTGCTGAGCCTGGCTTAGGAGAGAGGGTCTCAAAGACACCTTTGGCCTCAGTGAGGGCCACCTGTACAAATGGAGCCGTGTGTGGCTCACAGATGTGATGCAGCTTAAGCGAGGCCAGACACGTAGCAGGTCCCCGGGAAGTGTGGTTCCTCCGGGCACTGAGCGGTGGTTGGCTCCACTGTGCTCAGTCCAGGTGTGGAATGCCCCATCCCTTAGGAGGGGTCCTCCCAGGCAGGGAGCCAGAGGCTTGCTCAAGATAGAGCCTGCAGCTGTTCTCCACAGAGGCCGCCACACATTGCTGGGTCCGGTGTCAGCTCATGGTGGCTGCAAATGAAACAAAGGAACGAACAAAAAAATCTAGCCCTTTGCCACTGATCCTTGAATCCCTGGTCTCCGGCAGAAGGTTGACGGGAGGCCCAGATAGAGCACTGCTTTGCGGGCCTGGATCCCCATCAGCCGCACTGAATGACAGCAGCTGTGGCCACCACTGGGATGGCTGATCCACCTTTAAGGCTGTTCTGGAAGGCTGCACTTAACCCTGGGTTCTCATCCACCCTTCTGGCACCTCCTGACATCTTGCCGCCTCTCTGCGTCGTCCCACCTGCACACGCCCCGAGCGCCTGTGTTGTGTCTCCAGGCCCTTCTCCTAGCTCTTCTCATATCCCTCTACCTCACTGGGTCACTCATGTAGCGAGAGCCCGGGACGTCTCAGGAGTGGGGCAGAGCTGTGGCTCCAATGAGCCTGGGGTAGTTGAGGAGAGAGATGTGTGGGTCAGTGGGGACTCAGGCTTCAGTGTTGGAACAATTATCTGTGCAAAGAGACTTGGATAAAGAGGCATGGTCCAAGGCTTCAGACAGGACCATTTAGAGTGGGGGCCATTTGTTTAGTCTGTGGACCTGTTTCCAGTTCATGTCCTTCATTTGCTCATCTCGCTGGGAGGACTGTGCCTGCTGCCTTGCCTGTCAGCCTCCTGTCCTGGAGTGGATGGAGAAGGACAGGCCCTTGAGGCTGGCGTGGCTTGCTCCATTTTTGGCCAAGCACTAGGGTGCCGGCCTGGAGTGGACACAGAAGCCAGACTGTTTTCCAGGTGGACAGATGAACCCCACCTGCACTCTGAGGGCCCTGGAGACCCCTGCCCCAGTGGTGGAGATGGGGGCTTGGCTGGGCTCTGGCCTCAGGGTCACTCTGCACTGTGGGGAGTGAGTGTCTCAGTGATCAGGGTGCAGGGTGAGCTCCTCCCTGGACCTGGACACAGTGTCATCCTTGGGTCCCTCATGCTTTTCCATCCTGGGCCCTCTGTCCATTCTCGCAGATCTCAGGGCCCCTGGGCCCACAGGCGAGGGCTCAGATGTGTGTGTGATGACCGGTTCAGATGATGTGCGCAGGGACCAACTCAGATGTGCGTGATGATTGGCTCAGACGATGTGCATAGTGACCGGCTCAGATGATGTGTATGATGACGGGCTCGGATGTGCACTGATGACCAGCTCCGATGTGTGTGATGACCAGTTCAGATGATGTGCACGGGGACAGACTCAGATGTGCGTGATGACTGGCTCAGACGATGTGCGTGGTGACCGGCTCAGATGATGTGTATGATGACTGGCTCAGATGTGCATTGATGGCCATCTCTGATGTGTGCGATGAATGGCTCAGATGATGTGCGTGATGACCGGCTCAGATGATGTGTGTGATGACCAGCTCAGATGTGCATGATGACTGGCTCAGATGATGTGCATGATGATGACCAGCTCTGATGTGCGTGATGACCAGCTCAGATGATGTGTATGATGACCAGCTCAGATGTGCATTGATGACCAGCTCCGATGTACGTGATGACCGGCTCAGATGATGTGAGTGATGACCGGCTCAGATGTGCGTGATGACCAGCTCAGACGATGTGTGGTGACAGGCTCAGATCATGTGTGTGATGACCGGCTCAGATGTGCATTGATGACCGGCTCCGATGTATGTGATGACCGGCTCAGATGTTCATTGATGACCAGCTCCGATGTGTGTGATGACCGGCTCAGATGTGCATTGATGACCGGCTCCGATGTATGTGATGACCGGCTCAGATGTTCATTGATGACCAGCTCCGATGTGTGTGATGACCCGCTCAGCATCCAGTGTGCTATTGCCCTGGCCAGGAGCAGGAGCAGATTGCCGACCAGGAGCCAGCTCCCAGCAGTGCCAGCCAGCGCCGCGAGGTGGCGCCAGGGACCACACGAACGGAGAGCGTTTCCCTGCGGCTGCTCACTGGCCGGGTCTCCCCTGAGAGGCTTGCTTCGTCCAGCATCTCCCTCCCAGTGTATTGTAACCACGACTCTCCTGTCTTCTAACAAGCAAGTTAGGTGCAGGTGGAAGTGTGGGGTTGGGGTGTGGGTAGGAGAGGTGCCCCAAGCCTTCCTTTCCCCCTGTGCTGCAGCAGGCGGCTACGCAGGTGGAACTGAATTATGAAACCCCAAATCCGTCCCCATAAAGGTTTTGTGTGTTTGAGAAAAAATGCCTTTGCACTCTGCTATGTTCTATCTCTTGCTCATATCATAGTTCGTTGTGTATATTTTACAACTCCTACATATTTTGGGGGCACAGGTGCAATTTTGTTACATGTGCAGACTGTGTAGTGGTCAAGTTGGGGCTTTGGTCTCCATCACGATGCACTTGGAATTGCAAATTTTGGTGGTTCTCTTGCTTGGTAGTTTAGGTTTGGGGAAAGGAAATGTGTGTTCGTTAATTGATAAATATTCCTATTTAGTAAGTACAGGTCAGGATAAATGAGAAGGAATCCTTTCTCCTCAGAGAAGCTCTGCAGGAGTCAGTGTCTCAGTCAGCAGCAGCAGGTTATGCTCAGTAACAAACAACCCCACATCAGAGATCTGTAGCAATTACGGGTTGATTTCTGGCTCATATGCATCTTGGTTCCTGAGGGTGTTGTGCTGTGCTGTTGCCCTCACTCAGGACCCAAGCTCATAGAGCCACCGCCCGATGCTTGCCAGATATCGGGAAGAGAGGGTGTGGTACTGCACACACTGTTGGTTCTGCAAACTTCAGCTGGAAGTGACACACCTCTGCTCCCATTTTGTTGGGCAAAGCAAGTCACAGGATGGTGCCTAACTTAAGTAGGTGGGAGGGGCAGCTCCCCGTGGCTCCAGCAGGAACAGGAGCCAGGAGATTATGAACAGCCTCAGTGACAGCCACAAGACACCTGCACCACCGACATTACCATGCACCTGTGAGTGGCCGGGCCCTGCGCTCACTACCGTGTGAGAGTTAGCTTATGAATCTTCACAACTCCACAATGAAAGACGGTGAAATCACGTGCCCAGGATCGCACAGCTAGTAAGTGGCAGGGCTGGAATTCAGGGCCAACTGGCTGCAAGGTCCGTGTGCTGAGCTGCCTCTCTCTGCTGTGTGAGTTTGGATTCTGGAACAATCGTTGGCATAACTGACCACTGAGAAAAGAGACGGGAGTGAGGAGGCTGCCCCAGTTTTCTTTACTGTTAGCTCTGTGATGTGCTGTTGTTGGCTCCATTTCACAGAGGAAGGTGCTGAGGCTAAAAGAGTTGGCCCAAGGTCCCGCAGCGGGTCCGAAGTGCCCGGGCACTATGGGAACCCTGTTGCTTGTCGGTGTCTGTTTCCAAGACGGCAGAAAGCCTGACCATCGCGGGGCCCTGGCGGGAGCGTTGCCATACAAGTTTCCTTCCACCAGGGGGAGCACGTGCCTTCTCAGCAAACCCCCGTCCTGTGAGCTTCAGAACCGGGAAGGAGGGGACCTGGGGCTTGTCCAGCCTGGAGCCTTTTTTTTTTAACAGATTCGGAAACCGAGGATCAGAGCGGGGGTGTGCTGTCCCCCAAACACATGCGTACTGGTTCTCATTGTCATGCATGTTGGTGGTCCTGGTGTCTCCACATACCCCCCACCCTAACTCACACGTGCACACACACTTTCCTGTGCCCACACACGCTCACACGCACATATATGTGGATGCACAGGCAGGCAAGTACACACGCATGTATGCACATGTGCACGTGTGCATATACCTCACTGGGCCTCATTTCTTCATTCCTAAAACTAAATTCCTAATTCCTAAAAGTGAACCAGCACCTGTGAGTTTGGTTTTGGGTGAGATTAAAATCAGTGGCATTTGCTGTATTTGGGCGGACAAGTCATGAACTTGACATTTTAGATAATAATTCAGGGAGATGTTATGATACCACCCATTATTAAGCTGAGGAGACTGAGGCTCAGAGAAGTTAGGTAACCTGCCCGAGTGTTCACCAATCGTGGGAAGGAGAGCTGGAGCTTGAACCCAGGTGTGCTGGGTTTAAATCCTCCCTTTTTCTCCCCCTGAGACAGCTGGTCATTGAGGGTCAGGTGAGAGGTGCTGGAGCTGAGATCCCAGCTTGGGGGTTGCGCTAAGGAATTTGGATTTCATCCTGCAAGCAGTGGGGAAGTCGCTGACGGTGGAAGAGAAGCTGGAGTGTGATACAGTGGTAGTGAGGTTTTAGAAAAGTTAATCAGGCTGTCTGGAAAAAGAGAGGCTGGTATCAGGGAGCCTGGCTGGCAGGGGTTACAGGCCACCAGACCCGAGGTGCGAAGGCTCCGATGGCAGTGGGTAGAAGAGAGACTTTAAAGAGACAGCAAGAAAGCCTTCCAGGGAAGGATCTGTGGGAATCAGGGGCTGTGGAGAAGAAAGCGAGAAGAGAGAAGGGAGAAGCAGAGCTGGCTTTGGGTGGGTCCAGGGACTCCCTGCCGGCACCCGAGCAGTCCCACCAGGGGCTCATCCCGAGGTGTCTGGGCAGGAAGGTGCCTCCTGGTGAGGGGTTCCGCTGCCTGAAGTCTCAGATGCTCCATGTGCTCCTCCAGTTTCCCACTGCCAGGATCCCCACCCTGAGCTCGCCTCTGGCAAACTTTGAATGGGCCATGCGTTGGGAGGCCGAGACGGGCAGATTGTCTGAGATAAGGAGTTCGAGACCAGCCTGGCCAACATGGCGAAACCATGTCTCTACTAAAAATACAAAATTAGCTGGGTGTGGTGACAGGCACCTGTAATCCCAGCTACTTGGGAGGCTGAGGCAGGAGAATCACTTGAACCTGAGAGTCAGAGGTTGTAGTGAGCCAAGATTGTGCCACTGCACTCCAGCCTGGGCGACAAGAGCGAGACTCCATCTAAAAAAAAAAAAAAAAAGCAGTGGCGCAAAGACTGTATTTCCACGCCGGCTGGACTCTGAGTGCATTTTCCAGCACCAAAGTGGGCAGATGGGGCTGAGCCCCGAATGAGCTGGAACCCATCACCTGGCCGTGATGGTCGTGATGAAACCACAGCGTGGCAAAGCCAAACTCAGAGTGGAGTCTAAGAATCCCCCCGGGATGCTGGTGTCTGCCAGCTAAAGGATTGCAGGATGACGGGGCGGACGGATGTGTTATTCTAGGAGGACCTCTGGGCAGTTGAAAGTCAGTGCAGCGTCCCGGAGGTTGGACACCTCAGAACTCTGTGGACTTGCCCTTCTCTGCTGCTGGTCCTCCTCTGTGGACCCAGCCCCTCGGCCGGGTGGCTGGCTGCGGAGACCTGGAGGCTGCAGAGACCTGGAGGCTACGGAGACCTGGAGGCTGTGGAGACCTGGAGGCTGCGGAGACCGGGAGGCTACGGAGACCTGGAGGCTGCGGAGACCGGGAGGCTGCGGAGACCGGGAGGCTGCGGAGACCTGGAGGCTGCGGAGACCTGGAGGCTGCGGAGACCGGGAGGCTGCGGAGACCCGGAGGCTGCGGAGACCTGGAGGCTGCGGAGACCTGGCTCTGGTTGCTCCAAGGCCTCCTTCTCAGCTGAAACCCTCTCTGCTTTGGAAACAGAAAACGCTAGTCTCCAGCCCTGCAGTATCTGAGCATGGCCCTGGCCCCCTCAGTCTCCTCTCATTCTAAACTGTTGTCTTTTGTGCCTTTGTATAAATTAATTCGTGCTGATGAACCACTGAGCACTGGTTCCCCAAGTACGGTCCCCAGCCTGGAAGTAGTGGCATTCCCCAGGAATGTACAAGAAAGGCATGTCGTCTGTCCCACCCCAGATCTCTGGAGTCAGGCAGTCTGGAAACCGGCCCAGCATGCTCATGTGTCACGTGTCGGTAAGGCTGCCCTTACCTGAGTGGAGACCCACTGAGGCCGAGGCAGGGTGGGGGACTCAGTGTTTAACAATAGGCTCTTCCAAAGGAACTAAAGTAGGTTGATTTGTAGCATTTGTCAATTCCCCTGCTGTAAATACCCCCTCCAGGCTGTCAGCTGCTGTCAGCTGGCTTGTAGAGTTCCTGAAAAGTACGAACCAGCTGCAGCATTACTGACGGGGAGAAGTCAAAAGTCCAGAAAGGGGGCCTCCCAGGGGCAGGAGTGCTCCAGAGAATACCCAGCTACTGCTTATTTGGGCAACTCATTCTAGGGGTCCCCAGACCTTTGTGTTTCTACCCCCAGTCCTCCATATGTCACATAACCACCGACTCTCGTTGCACACCAAAGGGGTGAGTGACCCGAGGTTTGGTGGTTAGTGCTCTCCTGGAAGAGCAGCGAGGGAGAGAGGAAGGGGACCCCAAAGTTCAAAAGTGAGTTTCCTCCCCTGTGACGCGGTGCTTGCCACACCGCCCCCACCCCCCACCCCCCGCCCCCCCGCGCCCGCCGCTTCGTCCCTCCATCTCTGTTCTCATTCATGGTCAGTGTGGAGGAAGGATGTAGAGAAAAGGCCATTGGTGGGGCCAGGTCTCCCTCTGAAATGCTTATTGCAGGAGGCGAAGGAAGCTGAGAGGCAAGGCCCCAGTTCTAAAGGATTGGAGGGCTTGGCGGCTGGGAGGAGTTAAGGGAATCTGTTCCCTGCCGCTGGGAGAGGATGGTGATCGGTGAGCACAGCTCAGAGATAAGTGGTTAGCGGGCAAGATGAATTATCAGTGGGGCTGTGGTGGCCACCTGTGTGAGTGATGCTTGTCGAGAGGCTCCGGCAGCACCGGGGCATGTGGCAGGAGAGGTGGCTGGAGGCAGCTGCCGAGGAGCTGCCACCTGCCTCCTTGCCGGGAACCCTGGCCGGGACATGGACATCCTACGTGGCCACTAGAGGGCAGTGCTGCTGCGGTTGGGAACGAGATCCAGCCCGCAGCTGTGCAGTGAGCTTCCTGGAGCAGGGGCGCTCAGAGCCAGCTTAAATCCCGTTTTTAAAAGAGATTAGAGATTTATTAAAAATCTTCTCTTTTAAAAATGCCTGCCTTTGGTGACTAAGTGAGGCGCATGCAGGTGGGAAGGCATCTGGACACAGCTGAAAACGATTCCATGTGTGTTGGAAGAAGCAGGGAACAGGCTCCATGCGTGGGGAGATGAGTAACCCTTGACAAAGCTCCCTAAGACAGGATCTTGCACTGGCTCTGCATCCTCGTTCAGCCATGGTCATGCCTGGGTGCTTTTGAGGCCCTGGAAGGGCCCAACTCCTTGTTCTCTCAAGCTCTTCTGGCCTGGGCATGACTCTTCTGTGACAGAGCCCCCACCCCAGTCACAGCCCATGGAGCACATGGGGGCTGCGTAGTTATGGCCCAGTCTGTGTGGTCAGAGAGCTGCCAACACACATGCACACACACACGCACACACACATTTGTATGCACAACCACACATGCACACACGCACACGTAGGCACACACACTGCACAATGCACACATGTACATGCGCACAAGTTCATATCCACTTGCATGCACACACACGCACGCATGTACACATTCACACACGTGCACACAGGTACACGTGCACACATGTACACATGCACACACATGCATGCACACTCGTACACACAATCACACACTCTTGCACATGTGCACACACACTGTACAGTGCACACATACCCATGCACACGTTAATCTGGTCCTGCTCTTGGGGTATGGGTTGGGAAGGAGTGGGCTCTTCCCTTGAACTCCAAGTGCCCAGGCCCCCTGCGGTGTGGTTATGGGTTTTCAGGAGGCAAGAAGAATCTTCCTCCTGCTCCCAGTGAAAGAAGTGGCCCCACTGCACCCAGCCTGGGGGCCCCCAGTCCAACAGCATGGCACACAGGCAGTGGTGAGAACCACAGTGAGGCAGAGCTCATGGCCCCTCATTTGTATTTGGCTTGGGGGAGAAGCCTGTCCTCTCCGGCCTCAGCTTTCTCATCCAGCCCTTGCGGGCGGCACCAGCCATCTTCCAGTGAAGTCGGTGGGACCCTGTGGGCCCCGGCAGTATTTATCCCTAGATCAGGCCCTGCCGGAAAGCTGAGGTTGCTTTTAAAAGACCTGGGACTTGTTTTCAGGGTCTCTGATGAGTGTTCCCCAGAGTGTGTTTGCCTTCATGTTTTGACTCATGCCTGTGAGTTGTTAGAATAATAGGACCGATTTTTCTTAACCTTTAAGGATGCTGGGGGTTTTTTGTGATGAAAAGCACACTCAGATACACAAAACCCTTTACTAGGCTGTATCAGATCAGTTTTTACTGTAGAAACAAATTACTGAAGTCACCCAGTGGAAATGCTGTGTGTAAGCATGAGTGTGGCCAGACCCCATGCTTGGACAGTAGGACTCAGTAAAGACTCTTCTAGAACTCAAGAGGGACCCCAGGGAGCCCTGGGGACCTCTCAAACCCCTGGGTCCTGCTTTCCTGTCCCTGTTCAGTACTAGAGGTACTGGCCTGTGAATGGGGTGGGGAAAATCATGTAAAAAATAGTGAAAAAGAATTTTGCAAGAGCAGAGTTTCTGCCTTCCAGGTATCTACCTTCCAATTCTGAGTTCCATTTTTCTCCTTCATAAGTAGACCTGTCTTCCCAAGTAGACAGCAAATGTCAAAATATGGGGTCCTGCCACATCACACATGGACATGGCTGCTAGGGATGGCCTTCTGCCACTAGGCGGGGTGGGTAGAGACATGAGAACTTAGCCTTCTTAGCAGGCTAGTCAGAAATGTGGTCCTGCTCGGAGTAGGGGGTGGGGCCGGGTAGCCTGGAGGGGCTGGACCCCAAGGGATGCAGGGAACAGCGGGGCCAAGATGTCGGGTGGGGAAGGAACTCCTTGGGGAAAGGTGCCCGTGGTTGTTGGCCGGGAGCTCACACTGACTCTGGGGAAGGTGTCTGGCTCTGTGGGACCTGGTGGGGAACAGAACACTTGGGGGCTCCTTCCTCTGTCACTCACTGACATCATGATGATAGTATGAGGGCTCTCTGGCTTTGGACCCCAGCTTGGATTCCAGCCCTGCCACTCACTAGCTGTCGACTTTGGACTAGTAACTTTCTGGCTTTTATTGAGTTTCCCTATGTGTAAAGTGGTGATGGAGCCCCACCTTTTACAGGAGGTGATGGAGCCCTCACCTGTAACGGGAAATCGTGGAGCCTTCATCTATGATGGGAGGTGATGGAGCCTCCTTCTGTCATGGGAGGTGATGGAGCCCCTGTCTGCTGTGGGAGGTGATGGAGCCCCCGTCTGGTGTGGGAGGTGATGGAGCCCCTGTCTGGTGTGGGAGGTTCCTGTCTGCAATGGAGGGTGATGGAGCCTCTTTCTCTAATGGGAGGTGTTGGAACCCCCATCTGTTACAGCAGGTGATGGAGCTCCTGTCTGCAGTGGAGGATGATGGAGCCTCTTTCTGTAATGGGAGGTGATGGAGCCCCCGTCTGGTGTAGGAAGTTCCTGTCTGCAATGGAGGGTGATGGAGCCTCTTTCTCTAATGGGAGGTGTTGGAACCCCCATCTGTTACAGCAGGTGATGGAGCTCCTGTCTGCAGTGGAGGATGATGGAGCCTCTTTCTGTAATGGGAGGTGATGGAGCCCCCATCTGGTGTAGGAAGTTCCTGTCTGCAATGGAGGGTGATGGAGCCTCTTTCTGTAATGGGAGGTGTTGGAACCCCACCTGTTACAGGAAGTAATGGAGCTCCTTCTGTAATGGAGAGTGATGGAGCCCCCATCTGTAATAGGAGGTGATAGAGTCTCCTTCTGTAATGGGAGGTGATGGAGCCCGTCTGTCACAGGAGGTACTGGAGCCCCTGTCTGTAACGGGGGTGATAGAGCCCACCCAGAGGGCTCACAGAATGAGGGAGCAGCACACGTGGTATTTGAGAGTGAACCTCTGTCTGTGTGACTCACTGAGAGTTCTCAGATGGGTATGGGGGACCAGGCTCAGCCAGCAGCTCTGATCACTGTGGCCAGGAGCAGGCACAGCCCCTCCTGCCTGGCAGGACAGGACACCTGTGTTCTTGGGGGCTCGCTGATTGTCCTGCATCCTGCACCCTCGATGGATGATGGTTTCAGGCTCCTCCATGAGCTTCTTGGCAAAGTTGAAGCTCTTCCTTCAGTGACCTTTGTGTGTCTTGCCTGACTTCCCATGGCTGGTAGTGGACATGGGGCCTGGTGTTTCCCTTGCAGCCTCCCTACCCTGCTGGGTGCTCTGGTTTGAGCTGCCAAGGGCTTCTTTCTGCCTTGTTGTGGGACCCTGGAGAGCTCTCTTCCCAGGCTCTGTCCTCCCCTTCCCGTCTCTGCCCTTCCCAGTTATTTCCCATGCACGTTAGGTGTTTTGGGACAAGCTGCTGATGTTTGTGGCAGGTAGGCCCAAGAGCCAGGGCATTCCTGGGACCCGAGGGGTTTACAAGGGCCTGGCAGGGGCCGGGAAATGTTGGTCCCACCACAAAGCCCTGCCTCTGAACCAGGCCCTGGAAGGGGAATCTGATGAGGCTCCAGGGACCTCTGGGCCTCTCCCCGGATAATGCTGGGAGAATTTGGGTGGGCAGCAGCCAGCGTGTAGCTGCCGAAGTGTGGAAAGGCTCCCTCCCCACTGAAACATCCCCCGGAAGATGTGTTTTGCCGCTGGACTCTTGGCCAACAACTGCTAGCCAGTATTTAGATGTGCTGTGTTCAGGGGCCGGTATGGGTGGGAGCCAGCCTGCCTGCAGCTCCTCCTCCACGGCAGGTGACTGGCCCGCCAGCTGGGTCAGCGCTGGTGTATGAGGCTGCAGCCTGCTTGGGCCTCACCCCTGGCCGTCTGTGGACTTCCCAAGGCATCAACTGTATTGACCGCCTTGGTCCCCAGATGGGCAGGCCTGGGTGGGCCTGAGGAGGGTGCTGGCAGGGCTCCGGCCCCTTGATTCTCGGTGCATCTCTCTTGCATGGGTTTGGAAGCTGGCTTTGCAGATACCACAGAGAGGGGCATTTTGAGGGCAGACGGTTCTCCAGAGTCCAGCCTGCTTAAACCCCCTGTGCAGCCACCCTGCAAGAACACTCTTGGGCCAGGAAATGTACTCCCAGGGAGGTGGACCAGCCCCTTACAAGCAAGTAAGTCTGTTAGGCATAGACAGGGAGGGCGTGGCCAGATGTCCTGTGGGTGGACTCCTCCACCACAGCCTCTAAGAGCTCCCTCTGAACAGACCTACAGAGAGCGCCTGGCAGTGCGGCCTCCTGGGAGATTCATTACCTTCCTCGCTCCCCTTACCAGGGTCCCCAGAGTGAGTCCTGGAGGCTCAGAAACCCTGTTTGTTTTCCGACATCCCCAGAAAGTGCAGCTCCCGGGCCTGGACCTGCCTGACCTGGCCACAGCCCTCGCCCTGAGCCCGCTGTAGGTGTCCTCTCCTTGCTGTGGGCATGTGGCCGCTGCGAGAACTCACACGAGTCCCACTTTGCCTCCAGAGTCCAGTCTGACCTTTGAAAGCCTGGCTTCTAGCCCCGTGTCTGGCTTTGGGTCCAAACCCTGAATCTTGCCTTCCCCCACATACCCTGATTGCCCCCCCTCTGACATTCCTTGCCACATATGGGGGTCCCAGGGGTCACTACACCTCTGAAATAAGAGGCAGGGAATGCCAGGACCCAGTGTTGGCCAGGGAGGCCTCTTTCTGCTCTTCCAGCAGCATCTCCCGGCTGTTGTGTGCCAGGATGGAGGGGCAGGGGACACTGAGCTCCCCAGGCCCTACAGTCATCCAGGGGGTGCCCCTGACCCTCACCCACCAAGCTCTGGGCATTAACCATCATGATTCCCACCACATGTTCTAGTACTTTCCTGACGTTGCACCCACAGAAAGTCCCTAGGAACCCCCCAGGTGTCCCACGCTCTGACTCTGCAAGGGGCACTTTCCACACGTTGGGGCAGGAGGCAGCCATCTGGGGGGGACTCCTCCAGGGATGCGTGTTCCTTCAGCAATGAAATTTAATCAGCAGCAATTAATTCTCTGTCAAGAAAGCCCAAGATTTTGTGCTGGAAGGGGAGAAAAAGTGACTAAATCTTTGATCAAACAAGTCTCTGTGCTGAAGGGTAGATACAGTTAACTGCTTTTACTGGTGCACCGCCGCAGCCGTGGGGTGGTGGAGGGTGCCTTTGCACCTTCTTGGGCCACTTGGGGAGGCAGTGGTCACGTGGCCAGCCATGTTAGACCCTCTAGACAACAGCCTGTCCTGGGGAGAGGCCGGACAACCTGAGTGAAGGAGGCGAGGGGTGGCTGGAAGCCCCCAGGCAGGCTGTGTGATGTGATATTGTCCCTGGTCTATGGATACACCCCTTTTCCCATCCTCTTCTGTGCTGTGATCTCAAGAGGACAATAATCAGATTCTGGACCCCAGGGCTCTGGTGAAGGCTGCGGTATTGATTCTACACACTGTGTGTGTGTGTGTGTGTGTGTGTGTGTGTGTGTGTTTGAGAGGCAGAGATTGGTTGATTTGGAAATGTGCCCACACAGCCCCAGAAAATGTGGTCCTGATAGCTAAAGCCCATCGTTAAGAAAATTTAAACCAGCCATTCAAGTTAGTCACCCTGGCCTCCCCACCCTAAACCTCATTAGGAGGTCAGCAAGGTTCTGGAAATGCCCCATCCAGGCTCCCCTGATGGCATCCACCAGCAAGCACCCAAAGCATGGACGCCAGGGTGGCAGGAGCCCTGTTCCCTTTGCATCAGGCTGCAAGGAGCCTGGGAGGCGATAGGCAAGAGGGCGCTGCCCAGGACCACATTGGGTGAATGGCATTCAGAAGCTGTTTGCGAGGATGCTGGCACTGAAGCCTTGGAAATGCGCGTGAGTGTGGTTGTGGCCAATCTGGGCAGGTCTTTGGTTCAAAGAAAGGGTTGCCCGTGACCGCAAGGGTTGGCTTCCCCAGCAAGCACATGTGGAACCAGTTCACAGGGGCCCTGCCTGCCCGTGTCAGCCTTTCTGGCTCCTGCCCTAGAGGACATGGGAAACAGGTTTGCCCAAGAACCCTCTGAGGAGTAACCATGTGCCGCCCAACACAGGCTGCTCTTGGGAAAGTACACTTTTTGCCACTGTCATGACAAGATGCAGGCTGTTTGGTAACGCAGTTGGTGGGACACAAGGAAGGCTTAGCCCCCAACCTGGAGTGGTCTAGAGCCCCCCATCCCTGCAGGAATGCAGTGGAAGCCTGGGCAGTGGATGCTGCTGTCCTGACAACTGGTTTCCATGGACAGCAGATGAATGAATGCCTGGTGCCCAAAGCTTGCTTCAGTGAATGTGACCATCGTCTCCCGTTGGGTGGTGGCACAAGAGCCCCAGAGAAACTGAGTCTGGGTGGCTGGGTATGGCTAGGCCAGCCCAGGGTGAGATCTGAAGCCCAGCACGGTCTCCTATTCTGTGGGTCCCACAGTGTGTGAGTTTAGTCTTTCTGGACCTTTTCTGCCATGCCCTGGGGGGCTCTGTTGGCGGCTGCTGTTGGGAGGGTATCGGAGTGCATGGAGCACTGAGCTGTCCTTGGAGACGTTTTGTCAAATATATTTTGTGATGATGGTGACACCGGGTTTCGGTTTTATTTCCTCAGTGCACCCCTGGGCCCCGCTGAGAGGCTGGTTCCCTTCCGTCTGCGTTTCCAAATAACCTCCTCCTGGGGCTCTCGAGTCCAGGGAGGGAGCCGCAACATTTGGAGATGGGAAAGGAAGGCGCTGAGGCCTGCCTGGGAGACTGCTGGCTGCTGAGGGGCCCTCAGAGTTCAGAAAATGGGAAAAGAGGGGCGATTCCCCTAGCAGGAGAGTCCTGCCCCCAACTCCGCCCCCACCTCAATAACAGATCGAAGTCGTACAAGGTGGTCAGTTTATTCACACACCAAGTGCCTGTTCTGCACAGCTGGATGCCAGGCCCGGTGTGTGGGTTGAGGGAAACCTGGACACCAGAAGATGCCCTGCCTGACCGGCCCTAACACGTCTGTGGCCCAGGATGCACTGTCTGACACAGCAGCCCTGAGCCCCGGGGAGCTTCTCAGCACTCACAGTGCAGCCAGAGAGGTGCCGTGATGGGGACACACGCGCTGGGCTTCAAAGACTCCATACAAAGAAAAACATGTACACCATCTCATGCATGGTTTTTACATTGATCACACGTTGACCTGACAATGTTTAGAATGTATCGGGTTAAGTGAAAAAAATTAACATGAATCTCACGTGTTTCTTTTTACTTTTTTTTTTTTTTGAGAAGGAGTCTTGCTCTGTCATCCAGGCTGGAATGCAGTGGCGGGATCTTGGCTCATTGCAACCTCCGCCTCCCAGCTTCAAGCGATTCTCCTGCCTCAGCCTCCTGAGTAGCTGGGACCACAGGCACATACCACCATGCCCGGCTAATTTTTGTAATTTCAGTAGAAACGGGGTTTCACCATGTTAGTTAGGATGGTCTT